>NC_091309.1:12024721-12118237 GCF_038502225.1 Cherax quadricarinatus
TTCTCTATTCTTTCAGAGTGGTTGTTTTGCATATTCTGAAATCACCTGTTTACTGTGATCTTATTGCATATATATATATATATATATATATACATATATTTATAATGTATATATATATATATATATATATATAGATATATATATATATATATATATGTATGTATACGGAAAAACAATTATTATTATTATTATTAAAATTTGTATTAAGACTGGATTTTCTTGCAGTCGACCATAGCTAAGGAGGCAGCCCGGAACGGCAACTGTGAAGCATTGACTTGTACACAGAAGATTTCTCACTGTTTAAGGAGGCTCCTTATACTCTTCAGGTGAGAACTTCGCACGCACACAGTTAATACCAACACACCCATCTTTCGCCTTTATACTTAGGACCACACTAACCTTATGCCGGTTGTGTGGCACTTGAAAATCTTCGCTCTAGGGTCATACAAGGATTCTGCTCTTTTTTTCAGTATTTGTGAAGGTATATTGTCTGGTCCCATTTTGGTTTAGTCAGCTCCTTTGGGAACTTCGTCATTTCTGCATTGTGTCGATATTTTCCGGTTCCCACCTGTCTATGTTTTACATAGCTCCTGTATTATTCTAAATATTCTCGAGAGACCACATGCATTTCGGTCATCCTTTGTCCTTGACAGAGACGTGAACATCATAAGGCTCTATTATGCTGATGTTTCACATAAAAGGAGCTTTCTTTCTCAATGTATAACTTTATAGCAACACAGCTCTCCTTGTGTGAAACGTCGGTGTACGAGTCTTCAGTTTTTTTATGTGACTGTCATCCATTTGTGGACCCCCTGTTCTCTTCTGCCTCCTTCCCGTTTCTTCAGATTTATTACTCGGTTCTTCACATTCATCTTCAGTCAGTTTCGCTCTATGTAGAGTTTTATCATGATAAAGATTTACACTGAGCGAAATATTGTGAGCTTAGAGTCTTGGTCTGTAAACCCTCTCCTTACTGGCCATCTTTTTTCATATATATTTATCTAAAGCAACTTTAGTTCTGTTTAAGCCCTTAATTCTACAACATTTTGTAAACTGTCAGCTTGGAAATATAAACACATATGCAGTATAATGTGATCCTTTATTGACAACGTTTCGCCCACACAGTGGGCTTTTTCAAGTCACAAACAGATCTGATGAATGGTTTTGAAAACCGACAAGTTGAAGAATTGAGACACTTATGCAACACATGGGAATCTTTATTGAAGAAACGTTTCGCCACACAGTGGCTTCATCAGTCCAATACAAAGTAGAAATGGGTAAGGAGAGTAGAAGTATGAGGTAATCAGTCCCTCAACCTGGATTCGATGTGTTCAGTCCATCGAACACATCCAGGTTGAGGGACTGATTACCTCATACTTCTACTCTCCTTACCCATTTCTACTTTGTATTGGGCTGATGAAGCCACTGTGTGGCGAAACGTTTCTTCAATAAAGATTCCCATGTGTTGCAAAAGTGTCTCAATTCTTCACAAACAGATCTACCTGGGGTGGAAGGTACGCGAGTTTTTATAGTTCTGAACCTGACTATAAATACTCGCGTACCTTCCACCCCAGGTAGATCTGTTTGTGACTTGAAAAAGCCCACTGTGTGGGCGAAACTTTGTCAATAAAGGATCACATTATACTGCATATGTGTTTATATTTCCATTGTGCCGGTATTTTCTGCCATTTATTTCCAAACTGTCAGCTTTTTTCTTAGCCTTACATATTTGTTCTTAGCTCTTCTCTTTATTCCGTGTTTTCTGTTCACTTTTCCTCCCATTCTTTCTTTCTTTGTCTAGAATTCTATTCATATTCATGTGTGTGTGTAGTTATAGTTGTCGAACTCCTCTTCCAGGACACCAAAACTTCGCCTCATTACCGTGGTGCTCTGCTTCAACTTCTTCATGGTGGCGGCCACCTTCTATGGGATGTCCCTGAATGCCATTAACTACAGCGTCGACCCCTTCCTGTACATGGTGGTGGGTGGACTGGTGGAGATGCCGGGATACACGCTCGTGGCACCTATCGTGGGCCGCCTAGGCCGGAAGTGGCCCAACATCGTCTGCTTCTTCATCAGTGGCACCGTCATCATGGCCCTTGCCTTCATTCCCCCAGGTAGTGGGTTTAGCGATGTTGTATGGCATTCAGCTTAGCACATTTTGCCTACGCACACTACACGCCTAGTACTTTGTTTACTCACCAAGTATACCTGGAGAGGGTTTCAGGGGTCAACGCCCCTGCAGCCCGGGCTGTGACCAGGCCTTATGGTGGATACCTTTCTAACATTGTTTACACATGCTTAACTGTGTCTGAGAGGATCTGAATTAGCTCCTAGGATCTCCCTGTTGATTATTTATTAACTATAGATGATGTCTTGAGTTTGTGTGGTACACATATACAATACATGTATGCACAGGGCTAGTAAAACTTATTGTGTAAAATGAAGAGGAGAGGGCCAGGAGCTGAGATGACACCTTCACAACACAATTAGTGAAGTACACAAACACTATTATTTTTTATTGTTATTAATGTTGTTTATAGTAACAGAATTAAGAATAGTTGTAACAGAAGGAGTAAAACTGGTAGTTGTATTGCTGTTGCGTTATTATCCACCATGACACCGTCACTTAAGTTGTGTCCACTGTCACATCTGGAACAGCTGCCTCACTACTAACACCTCACTATCAACACCTCACTACCAGCACCCCGCTACCAACACCTCAACACCAATACCTCATCCTCAGGTATCTATTGGCTGGTGATGACGCTAGCCATGGTGGGCAAAATGTGCATCAGCGCTGCCTTCCAGATCCTTTATCTCTACTGCATGGAGCTCTTCCCTACGGAGGTACGGCTGCAGGGCCTAGGCTTCACTACCATGGCCTCGAGATTAGGCTCCATGTTCTCCCCGTTCATCACGGACTACCTGGTAAGGTTCTTGTGAGGTTCCTCTGAGTTAGACTACCTGCTAAAATTCTTGCATGGTCTTGTAAGCCTACCTTATCAGGTTCTTGTGAAGTATTTCTTAGTTACACTACACTGCAAGGTTCTTGTATAGTCCCTTTGTCATGCTACTTGATCTTACTATTATTGTTAGTAGTAGTAATAGTGGTAGTAGCAGTTGTAGTAGTAGTAGTAGCGGTTGTGGTGGTAATAGCAATAACGGTAGTAGCAGTAGTACTATTATTCCCATTATTCTCTTCCTGTGGTTCTTTCCTCTTCTTTTCAGGGCCCGCTGTATCCTTCAGCACCATCGCTGACATTCGGGATAGCAGCCTTTCTGGCTGGCCTGTCCATGCTACCCCTGAGGGAGACCCTCGGGGCCAAGCTACCCGACACCATCTCAGATATAGAGACTCCTCGTCGCCATTCCTGTTACCGTCGTGAGAACAGGTATCACCATAATCCCACCTCACCGTCATCTATGGTGGGAGGTGCATTACGCCTTCACCACTATTAATGTAACTGGACAGGTATAAAGTGTACTAACACAGTGGACAATACAACACCAAATCAGTATGGTTCACTTTATTATAGCGACGCTTCTCTCATGCAGGAGCTGGAGTGACCAAAACATATAATTATATTTGGAGTGTTCAGTGACCACATTCCTCATCTCTACCATTATCATTTTTACTAAGGTCTGGGGGAAGCCAGTTGCTGACTCAGTTGAGTGTTTATTATTAATGACAAGAAACTGATGCCCAATCACCTCTCCTGCGACCAAAGCATAAACATAATTTTTATGATTAATTCAAAATAAGATTAAATTTATTTTCTCTCATGTGTTTTTACAGACTGTTATTCATCTATATAATAGTCAAAATAAGCAAGCCATTGATATACGCAAACTACATTGGTTGTAACCTACGTACATTTAATCAAAAATAACCAAAAAAGAAGTCAGTGTGACATTTTCGTCGAGGCACTTAAATTCACTGATTTCATTACTAATTTTTTCTGTATAACTGTGGAATCACATGCGTAGGGTGAATATGCTTTAGCAGAGTCAATAGCAAGAGTTCTTGAGTTATTTTCTGAGTGTTTTTCGGATGATATATTGATCCCAGGTGTAAACAAGCTTTTTCTCTGGTTTTCAGTTGTTCTGACACTGAGGATGAACTGGAGATGGCTAAGCTTCGCGCATAAGACGTGCATCCTATTGTACACAGTTCTGCCTTCACATCCTCTTGGTGAACAATCTCCAGAATAAACAGATACACTTCATATAGTGTACAACCGTTCATCATTAGAACAACTGCTGAACAATCTCCAGAATGTGCATCCTCTGGGTGAAATATTGGTGTGGTGATTCTGTGTGTATGGAAAGTAAATACAAGTCCCAGGAGTCACGTTGAAGGTGAAAATTATTGAGCAGTGTGAAATGTATTATGACTCAGAGATGAATAAATTCCTGAACCGGTGGTGAAAAAATATATGTTGTGGCAAAGTGTTTGAAAAATATATATTGCAACCTAGATGTGAATGAGAGCCTGGTGTTGTGAACCGTTGATGAACACGTTACTACCGTGAACCACTGTTAACATTTCTGAAATGATCTCTCGCAAAAAAAAAAAAGTTGAGGATAATGTGACTAATCTGTAGACAAGTTTTTGCTGTTTTGACCCAGTAAGATGGAACTCAGCAGTTTGTCCCAAGAGATGCTGGCATACTGGTAGAACGAACTTAGTAGGTTTCCACAGGTGCTGGGACATAAGCAGAAGCCTTTATAAATGAACTGAATTGGCTTCTGCAGGAGGCACTGGGACAAGAGAAATTTTGAATAAAGAAACTTAATAGGTTCTTGCAGGTGTTAGAGAAAAAGGTAGATTTTTCAAGGTCCTCATTAGGTTCCTACGAGAGATACTGGCACATAAGTAGAAGCCTTCAAGAAGGAACTTTATAGGTACTTGCACATGCCAGAACAACCAGACTGTGATAGCTATTTAGATTTGTGTGCTGCAGACAGCAATTATCTGGGTGATCAGGCGGTCAGTAGAAAAGCTGCACTTCAGGGTCAGGCTACCATGAGTACAACTCTTGGATATCAGCTGCAGGTAAGCAAAGAGACATTATCTAACGATACAATAACTCTGAAACATTATCCAGGCATTTAGTCAGTGACAAACATTAACCTGGGATATAGTGCTCTGTAGACTATCCCAGAATACAGTAATCAGTGGATGTACAACCATAAAGGTATTATTACCCAACGATCTATTACTCAAAATTTTCCAGATTATTCTTCAATGATGCATTATTTTCTCATTTAGATGACATGTATAGATGACATATAAATATATCCTGTGACAATAGTGTTGTGTATGGTGTATCATGTGAGAATGTGGTGTATCATGTGAGAATGTGGTGTATCATGTGAGAATGTGGTGTATCATGTGAGAATGTGGTGTATCATGTGAGAATGTGGTGTATCATGTGAGAATGTGGTGTATCATGTGAGAATGTGGTGTATCATGTGAGAATGTGGTGTATCATGTGAGAATGTGGTGTATCATGTGAGAATGTGGTGTATCATGTGAGAATGATGTGCATGTGGACGGTGTTTGTAGATTTATATTTTAAGTGATGTATACCAAAAAAAATATTTTGAGTTAAAAAAAATTATTATGTAGATTTTACAGTAACCTGATTTTAAAAAATAACTATTATAAAGACGTGGATTATTATTATTATTATTATTATTGTTGTTGTTGTTACAGAGCACTATACTCATAAGAGTCACCCAGCACCTGGGGAATGGAAGGCAAATTCGGTCCAAGGAAATAGAGAGGTAGCTCCAGCTTTCTGGATCAAGAACCCCTTCTCTTTGCAGAGGCAGAGATGTGTCAGTGTCCTGTGTCAGGTCCGGACGAGACCGCATGCCTTGATTCTGGTGAAGGGCTCTTGATCCTAAGAAATGGAGTTACCTTCCCTTGGGACAAACTTCATTACCTTCACTGCCCCAGATATTGTTTAACCTCTAAGGTTTAAAACTTCCCGATATACTACTAATAATAAAATACCCACTATTAATTTTTTTTTTTGTTTTGTTTTTTTGTTTATTGCCTCGGAGTAGCTATCAATGCTGTCAATGTCAGAGGATCTCACTTTTAAAGACTACAATATTTTGTCAATCGCATCTGCTAGAAAAATGACAGGATGGATAATGAGAACCTTCAAAACTAGGGAGGCCAAGCCCATGATGACACTCTTCAGGTCCCTTGTTCTATCTAGGCTGGAATATTGCTGCACACTAACAGCACCTTTCAAGGCAGGTGAAACTGCTGACCTAGAAAATGAACAGAGAACCTCCATGGCACGCATAACGGAGATAAAACACCTCGATTACTGGGAACACTTGAAGTTCCTCAACCTGTACTCCCTAGAACGCAGGCGGGGGAGATACGTAATTAGAAAATCCTAGAGAGATTAGTACCAAACTTGCACACAAAAATCACTCCCTATGAAAGCAAAAGACTCGGCAGACAATGCAACTTACCCCAATGAAAAACAAGAGAGCCACTAGCACGGTAAGAGACAATGCAATAAGTGTCAGGAGCCCAAGACTGTTCAACTGCCTCCCAGCATACATCAGGGGGATTACCAATAGACCCTTGGCTATCTTCAAGCAGGCACTGGACAGGTACCTAAACCCAGTACTTGACCAGGCGGGCTGTGGTTTGTACGTCGGGTGGCGTGTGGCCAACAGTAACAACCTGCCTGATCAGGCCCTGATCCACCATGAGGCCTGGTCACAGACCGGACCGCGGGAGCGTTGACCCCCGAAACCCCTCCAGGTATACACTTTTCAAATTGTTGGTTAATTGGATTTAAAGCCTATTAATTGACTACACTGGGGTTACCTGTTCACCGCCAGTTAAGAATACTTTAGTCCCTACTATAAACATCAAAATAAACTGCATGAGTATATGTATATATATATATATATATATATATATATATATATATATATATATATATATATATATATATATATATATATATATATATATATATATATATATATATATATATGTCGTGCCGAATAGGCAGAACTTGCGATCTTGGCTTAAATAGCAACGCTCATCTTGCCATATAGGACAAGTGAAAATTTGTGTATGCAATAATTTCGGCAAAATCATTCTGAACCTAACGAAAAAAATATATTTCACTGTGTTTGTTTAGTAAGTATTAAATTATTGTAAACAAATCTAAAATATATTTAGTTGGGTTAGGCTAAAATAAATTGTTTTTGTTATAATAAGGTTAGGTAAGTTTTTTAAGTTCCTTTTGGTGCAAAATTATAAATTTTTACATCAACATTAATGAAAAAAATATATCTTTAAACGTATAAGAGAAAATTTTAGAAAGAACTTAATTTTAAATGAGTTCTTGCTAATTGACCAGTTTTACATATTCGGCACGACATATATATACATATAATATATATATATATATATATATATATATATATATATATATATATATATATATATATATATATATATATATATATATATATATATATATATATAATATATATATGTACACACATATATATATATAATATATATATACATATATATATATATATATATATATATATATATATATATATATATATATATATATATATATATATATATATATGTATATATATATATATATATATATATATATATATATATATATATATATATATATATTATATATATATATATTATATATATATATATATATATATATATATATATATATATATATATACATATATATATATATATTATATATATATATGTGTCTTACCTAACAACCTGTCGGTATTTTATACCAATTTAATGTTCATTCCCCTCTTTGCCTCCAAGGACAAAGTTCTTTGTCTCCAGACTCCTAAGTGCACCGCTCACCCTTTTCCCCTCATCAATTCTATGATTCACTCATCTTTCATAGACCCATCCGCTGACACGTCCACTCCCAAATATCTGAATACATTCACCTCCTCCATACTCTCTCCCTCCAATCTGATATCCAATCTTTCATCACCTAATCTTTTTGTTATCCTCATAAACTTACTCTTTCCTGTATTCACTTTTAATTTTCTTCTTTTGCATACCCTACCAAATTCATCCACCAACCTCTGCAACTTCTCTTCAGAATCTCCCAAGAGCACAGTGTCATCAGCAAAAAGCAACTGTGACAACTCCCACTTTGTGTGACTCTTTATCTTTTAACTCCTCGCCTCTTGCCAAGACCCTCGCATTTACTCCTCTTACAACCCCATCTATAAATACAGGTCTCCCTCAACATTCACGTTTTCAGCTTTCGCGGGCTTCACACATTCGTGAATTCCCAACCGCCAAATTCCCAGCCGCCAAATCATATTCAAGTTTCCCCGCCACCTGCGCGAGTCCCTACTACCCTCCCACCGACCCCCGCAACTGGCAGCCAGCCCTCCCACCACTGTGTGGTGAGTGTTTTGTTTGTTCATTATTTGCTATTAAACTACAGTATAAATAATGCAAACCCATTCATGACTGCATATTGGAATGGCTATTCGGACAGGTATTAGACGGTGACATCATGTGTTTACTCTTGAACACAGCAAAGAATCAAACATTTCTGCTACTGCTAATAATAACAATAGTAATAATAATAATAATAATAATAATAATAATAATAATAATAATAATAAATACGATATAATTGAAGGAAGTTGTACAAAAATACGAGGGAGTGGTTGACACATCGCCAGTGTGGCTTTGTTTATGCTGGAGTGAGCATTAGTCTCCGTGCTCTTCCAAACATTTCACAATAATTCATTGTTTGGTTCTTGTAGATTGAGTGCGACTGGAGTGGTAGAGGCAGTGGTTGAGGCAGTGGTTGAGGCAGCTGTTGAGGCAGCTGTTGAGGCAGCTGTTGAGGCAGCAACTGAGGCAGTGGTTGAGGCAGCTGTTGAGGCTGCTGTTGAGGCAGCGATTGAGGCAGTGGTTGAGGCAGCTGTTGAGGCAGCGATTGAGGCAGTGGGTGAGGCAGCTGTTGAGGCTGCTGTTGAGGCAGCGATTGAGGCAGTGGTTGAGGCAGCTGTTGAGGCAGCGATTGAGGCAGTGGTTGAGGCAGCTGTTGAGGCAGCGATTGAGGCAGTGGGTGAGGCAGCTGTTGAGGCAGCGATTGAGGCAGTGGTTGAGGCAGCTGTTGAGGCAGCGATTGAGGCAGTGGGTGAGGCAGCTGTTGAGGCAGCGATTGAGGCAGTGGTTGAGGCAGCGATTGAGGCAGTGGTTGAGGCAGCGATTGAGGCAGTGGGTGAGGCTGCTGTTGAGGCAGTGATTGAGGCAGTGGTTGAGGCAGCGATTGAGGCAGTGGGTGAGGCTGCTGTTGAGGCAGCGATTGAGGCAGTGGTTGAGGCAGCTGTTGAGGCAGCAATTGAGGCAGCTGTTGAGGCAGCAATTGAGGCAGCTGTTGAGGCAGCGATTGAGGCAGTGGGTGAGACAGCTATTGAGGCAGCGATTGAGGCAGCTGTTGAGGCAGCGATTGAGGCAGTGGTTGAAGCAGCTGTTGAGGCAGTGGGTGAGGCAGCGATTGAGGCAGTGGGTGAGGCTGCTGTTGAGGCAGCGATTGAGGCAGTGGTTGAGGCAGCTGTTGAGGCAGTGGGTGAGGCAGCGATTGAGGCAGTGGGTGAGGCTGCTGTTGAGGCAGCGATTGAGGCAGTGGTTGAGGCAGCTGTTGAGGCAGCAATTGAGGCAGCTGTTGAGGCAGCGATTGAGGCAGCTGTTGAGGCAGCGATTGAGGCAGTGGGTGAGACAGCGATTGAGGCAGTGGGTGAGACAGCTATTGAGGCAGCGATTGAGGCAGTGGGTGAGGCAGCTGTTGAGGCAGCGATTGAGGCAGTGGTTGAGGCAGTGGGTGAGGCAGCTGTTGAGGCAGCGATTGAGGCAGTGGTTGAGGCAGCGGTTGAGGCAGTGGTATTTAATAACATACATGTTATTAATAATAATAATACATGTTATTAATAATATGTACTATTATTATTTATAACATATATGTTATTAAATACCACTGCCTCAACTGCTGAATTATTGCGAAATGTTTGGAAGAGCACAGAGACTAATGCTTACTCCAACATAAACAAAGCCACACTGACGATGTGTCAACCACTCCCTCGTATTTTTGTACAATTTCCTTCTTCAATTATATCGTATTATTATTATTATTATTATTATTATTATTATTATTATTATTATTATTATTATTATTATTATTATTACTATTGTTATTATTAGCAGTAGCAGAAATGCTTGATTCTTTGCTGTGTTCAAGAGTAAACACATGATGTCACCGTCTAATACCTGTCCGAATAGCCATTCCAATATGCAGTCATGAATGGGTTTGCATTATTTATACTGTAGTTTAATAGCAAATAATGAACAAAAAAAACACTCACCACACTGAGTGGTGGGAGGGCTGGCTGCCAGTTGCGGAGGTCGGAGGGAGGGTAGTAGGGACTCGCAGTGGTTGAGGAAGTGGTGGAGGCATTGGTGGAGGCAATGGCGGAGTCTGTGGTATTTAATAACATACATGTTATTAAAGCATAACATGTATATTTTTAGTACAGTTTATGACGTTTTCATGTATTTTATGGTTGTTCACGGTTCAACAAGTTAAGGAAGCAGTATTGTATTATATTTCCCTACAATATATTGGGGCACCAAACATTCACGGGTTTTCAACATTCATGAGGCTCTTGATCCCCTAACCCTCGCGAATGTTGAGGGAGACCTGTATATTAAACAACCACGGTGACATCACACATCCTTGTCTAAGGCCTACTTTTACTGGGAAATAATCTCCCTCTTTCCTACATACACTAACTTGAGCCTCACTATTCTCGTAAAAACTCTTCACTGCTTTCAGTAACCTACCTCCTACACCATACACCTGCAACATCTGCCACATTGCCCCCCTATCCACCCTGTCATATGCCTTTTCCAAATCCGTAAATGCCACAAAAACCTCTTTAGCCTTATCTAAATACTGTTCACTTATATGTTTCACTGTAAACACCTGGTCCACACACCCCCTACCTTTCCTAAAGCCTCCTTGTTCATCTGCTATCCTATTCTCTGTCTTACTCTTAATTCTTTCAATAATAACTCTACCATACACTTTACCAGGTATACTCAACAGACTTATCCCCCTATAATTTTTGAACTCTCTTTTGTCCCCTTTGCCTTTATACAAAGGAACTATGCATGCTCTCTGCCAATCCCTAGGTACCTTACTCTCTTCCATACATTTATTAAATAATAGCACCAACCACTCCAAAACTATATCCCCACCTGCTTTTAACATTTCTATCTTTATCCCATCAATTCCAGTTGCCTTACCCCCTTTCGTTTTACCTACTGCCTCACGAACTTCCCCCACACTCAGAACTAGCTCTTCCTCACTCCTACAAGATGTTATTCCTCCTTGCCCTATACACGAAATCACAGCTTCCCTATCTTCATCAACATTTAACAATTCCTCAAAATATTCCTTCCATCTTCCCAATACCTCTAACACTCCATTTAATAACTCTCCTCTCCTATTTTTAACTGACAAATCCATTTGTTCTCTAGGCTTCCTTAACTTGTTAATCTCACTCCAAAACTTTTTCTTATTTTCAATAAAATTTGTTGATAACATCTCACCCACTCTCTCATTTGCTCTCTTTTTACATTGCTTCACCACTCTCTTAACCTCTCTCTTTTTCTCCATATACTCTTCCCTCCTTGCATCACTTCTACTTTGTAAAAACTTCTCATATGCTAACTTTTTCTCCCTTACTACTCTCTTTACATCATCATTCCACCAATCGCTCCTCTTCCCTCTCGTACCCACTTTCCTGTAACCACAAACTTCTGCTGAACACTCTAACACTACATTTTTAAACCTACCCCATACCTCTTCGACCCCCTTGCCTATGCTCTCATTAGCCCATCTATCCTCCAATAGCTGTTTATATCTTACCCTAACTGCCTCCTCTTTTAGTTTATAAACCTTCACCTCTCTCTTCCCTGATGCTTCTATTCTCCCTGTATCCCATCTACCTTTTACTTTCAGTGTAGCTACAACTAAAAAGTGATCTGATATATCTGTGGCCCCTCTATAAACATGTACATCCTGAAGTCTACTCAACAGTCTTTTATCTGCCAATACATAATCCAACAAACTACTGTCATTTCGCCCTACATCATATCTTGTATACTTATTTATCCTCTTTTTCTTAAAATATGTATTACCTATAACTAAACCCCTTTCTATACAAAGTTCAATCAAAGGGCTCCCATTATCACTTACACCTGGCACCCCAAACTTACCTACCACACCCTCTCTAAAAGTTTCTCCTACTTTAGCATTCAGGTCCCCTACCACAATATATATATATATATATATATATATATATATATATATATATATATATATATATATATATATATATATATATATATATATATATATATATATATATATATATATATATATCCTCCCCTTCTTTGAATCGAAGCTAATGAATGTACTCTACAGTAATAATAATAGTAATATCAGCGTGGGTAGATGTGAGGAAGCTAAGCGAGGCTCGGCCATATATTCAGCTTCACAATTGATTCTCATTCTGTTCACCTTCGTCAAACTATCAAGAAATGTCGGTACCGAAAATCACTCACAACAAAGCAAAAGACTTGGCAGACGATGCAACATCCCCCCAATGAAAAGCAGGGGTGTCACTAGCACGTTAAGAGACCATACAATAAGTGTCAGGGGCCCGAGACTGTTCAATTGCCTCCCAGCATACATAAGGGGGATTACCAACAGACCCCTGGCAGTCTTCAAGCTGGCACTGGACAAGCACCTAAAGTCGGTTCCTGACCAGCCGGGCTGTGGCTCGTACGTTGGTTTGCGTGCAGCCAGCAGTAACAGCCTGGTTGATCAGGCTCTGATCCACCAGGAGGCCTGGTCACAGACCGGGCCGCGGGGGCGTTGACCCCCGGAACTCTCTCCAGGTAAACTGACAAGGCAGATTAGATGCAATGGAGATTCCCCATTCCCCTATTAGCGACCTCGTTTCGCCCATACAATGGTCTTTATTGCATCAGTGACTCGATAAGCCCTCTGTGGAGGAAACGTCGTCGTTAATGTAAGCCTCCACTGTATCTAAATGTCATAATCCACTAACCTTAGTCAAGATAATCATTGTTCGAATTGTGTTTTTCATCTTTCCCTCCTTACCTTCCATCCGTCCCAACGTTTCGCTCAATCGAGTGACCCTCAAGGGAGGTTCCTTGATGCTGGCGAGGGGCTTTTAATCTAGGGAATTGGATCTGCGCTCCAGTTCCCTAAATTGAGCCTGAATGCCTTCCATTCCATCCCCCACATGCGCTGTATAGTCCAATGGGTTTAGCGCTCCCCCATGATTTTAATAATCGACAGAGTGCAGTTGACACGTCCCTCAAGGCGGACCAGTGACACTTGACGCCAGTTAGAAAAAATACACCTTTTTTGACAGTTAATAAATATTTAACTGTTTTTTTTTACTACATGTATGATATTGATCAAAAACATTACTTCATTTAGGCAAGCTTACATTTTATTGGCTTTTGATCCAAGTATTTGGGAGTATCCTCCCTCTCCCCGGATCGAATTCGAGTGTTGCAAATTCTCCAGTTGCTGTATGACCCTTGCGGGTTCAGCGCTTCTCTTGAATGTGACAAAATTTAATTTTAACAATGATGGTAAGTGTTACGTCTTTGATGTCGTAACTTGAACGAAATTATCCTGGCTAAAACTCGCCTATATAAAAATATATAATATTGTTAATAACTTATATACAACTTACAATCTACTCCAAAAAAACCACCACACTCCGGTTCACATTAACTCACTAGCACACTGCTAGTAGTAAGTTAAAATAAATCATCAGGGAGGCACCATGACATACCCCCCCCCCCCCCGTCTTCAATTCTGTCTGGTAGACTAATTACCAGCAGGCAAAACACCATACAGTACTCGCATAAACAGGCCTCTGCATACTAGGGCCTTACAGGTAAACATGAGAGCAATAAAGTAACATATGGTATACTTACAAAGAAAAACACCATCCCCATTCAACACATACCGTGATGTATTAGGACATACTGCAAGTGCTGTGCTCCACCGACTGACACTCGCCACACCTCATCTGCTCCTGTCCACTCCGGCGGGGAATAATACGCGTTTGGATTCAGTACAAACCCGGAACTATGTTATATAAAATATTTTTTCTGCATGTCACTGCGTAACAGTAAGTATTTTAGAGGCTCCGTTGAGTTGGGCAGCAAATTATAAGTGAACAGTATTGATTGGTTTGCATAATTCTGTTATTGGCTTAAATGCTGACACGTATGATGTATGATACGTGTTCAGCATTTTGCTGTCTTTATTGACACGACACTTCGCCTACTCAGCAGGCTTCTACAGTCGAAATACAGAGACAGCAGAATTCGCGATGCAGGTATGAGGTGACCAGTCCCTCCGAGGTTTTCTGCCAGGCTTGTCTGGTGCTTACCTGGTCACCCAGGCTGTTGCTCCAAGTGGCTCGCTGACTCGCCTATCCATCACAGCCTGATTGGTATAGTTTCCTTACATCTGTTGCTCCTGTTCACTTAGCGTGAAGCAGGTACAGAGCCTGGGGGGAATGGAAGATATCCCGGCTTGGTTCATGGAGCGGAGTGGAGCGCAAGTCCAATTCCTTAGATCAAGAGCCCCCTCACCTGCATCAAGGAATCTTGACGGGGCTTAGTCGCCTATTGTGGGTCGTATCCTGGGCGAAAAATTTCCAGGTTTGCTCCCATAGTTGGAGGAGTCGTATGTACGTCTCTTTACCCCATCAATTCTTAGTCATCTAACTAAAAGAACGTGGATGTTAGTAGATAGTTGTGGTAGCATCTAGGAATGGTGGTGCTAGTATACCTTGGAGGTGGACTCGGGAATGAGCTGAGGTAATGATAATCATGAAATATGAATAGATAGATGATAACCTTAACCTGTAAATCTAGGTCTTGATGACAATTTAAAGGTTGGAATGCCTTGACGGTGATGAAGGGCTCCTGATCCAAGAAATAACAGCTATCCCTTCCCTTCCTAGAATCAAATCTGTTTACCTCCCATTCCCCAGGAGCTATGACCTACGGATTTAGTGCTTTCCCCTGAATATAATTGGCCATACTCGTCTTACTCATGGATATCTCATGGAGAGGCGCCCTGCTCCTCTCTGTGAGAACTGTCAGGTTCCATTATTAGTCAGCCACATTCTGACTGCCCACTTTATCAACGAGCACGCAGAATTTACCTCCGTCGTCGTCTTCGCTCTGCTGCTCTCTCTTTACCTTCCCTTCTCGCTGATGGACCCACCTTTCATCCGGACTCTCTCATTGACTTTTTGACAACTGACTTACTTCACAAACTCTGATACCTTCAGCCCTTTCTACCTCAATCTCTTGCTACCCTCTACCCCCGCACTATCCCCTGCCCCGCTGTTTTCTGTAACTTACTGATCATCCCTCCTCCCTTCTGCCACCCAATACCCTCGCTTCCTTCCCTACCCTGCAGCGCTGTATAGCCCTTGTGGCTTAGCGCTTCTTTTTGATTATAATAATAATGAAAATAACCTGGTGGCTAAAGCTCTCGCTTCACGCACGGAGGGCCCGGGTTCGATTCCCGGCGGGATGAAAACATATCAACGTGTTTCCTTACACTTGTTGTCAAGTTCACCTAACAGCAAATAGGTACCTGGGCGTTAGTCGGCTGGTGTAGATCGCATCCTGGGGGATAAGATTGAGGACCCCAATGGAAATAAGTTAGACAGTCCTCGATGACGCACTGACTCTTGGGTTATCCTGGGTGGCTAACCCTCCAGGGTGTGTGTGTGTGTGTGTGTGTATATATATATATATATATATATATATATATATATATATATATATATATATATATATATATATATATATATATATATATATATATATATATAGACGAAGGGCAGTGGAACCAAGCTACACTTCCAGTCAGATTGGGAGGCATTGGTGTCCGCAAGTCACCACAGATTGCGCTACCTGCTTTTCTGTCCTCATGCATTGCATCCAGAGGGCTTGTAGCAGTGGATCTCCCTGAACATCTTAGGGACAAGATTGGAGTCCAGGACCAAAAGTTCATTGACGCAGCCATGATGTGGGATAATCTAACGGGCTCTGAAACCAGACCTGCTCTCCCCAATAAGTACAAACAATCGCACTGGGATGGTCTAATAGTGGAAAATATAGCCTCAACAATACTTCAGAGTGTGTCAGGGAAGGACAGAGCCCGCCTCCTGGCAGTGAGAGCCCCTCATGCAGGGGACTTTCTGTTGGCTGTTCCCAACTCTAGCCTTGGCACACGCCTTGACCCACAGACCATACGCAGTGGTGTTGCCCTTCGACTTGCCGCCCCTATTCTCGTCGAACACAGGTGTATTTGTGGCAGTGAAGCAGTAGACCGATTCGGGTACCATGGTCTTATGTGCCGTAAATCCGAGGGAAAGATTGCAAGACATGAGGAGGTTAATAACATTTTCAAGAGGATCCTCACAACAGCCGGATGCCCAGAAGTAAGGGAGCCACTCCAGCTATGCAGATCTGATGGCAGCCAGAAGCGTCCAGATGGTATCACCCTTCAAGCCTGGACAGACGGGAAGCAGGTGGTGTGGGACTATACATGTGCATCTACCTTGGCTGATACCTATCTCCAATACCCCAGGGAGGAAGGAGGGGCAGATGCCAGCCTCAGGAAGTCCCAAAAAGTCTAGAAAATATGGAGATATTGGCCATCATTATATGTTTATTCCCATAGGCTCAGAGGCCCTTGGCTCATGGGAAAAGAATGCATCTAAATTCCTTAAGGAGCTGGGGAAAAGACTCATCAGGGCAACTAGGGATCCCAGGGCAACCAGTTTTCTGTTCCAGCGGCTCAGTGCAGCTGTTCAAAGGTGTAATGCCTGCTGTATTTTGGGCAGGCACCCCAGTTCTGAAGAGCTGGATGAGATTTTCGCCTTATAATCGGTGACACACACGTAACAACATGTACTGTATATGCCACCTTTATATCAACAATGTATCTCTTAAATCTTCTGTACCATATTATGTAATAAAATATTCCTATTGGTAAAAAAAGAATGAAAAGATGGGCTGGTAGGGGAAGTGGAATATTCAAATGGCTTCATTAAGAAATCCAAATATTCTTCCTTGAAGCCTTTTTATCTACTTCTCCGAGGCTATGGGTCTCACAATTTACACCAGAGGTGGACTCCAGAGATCTCAAAGAGATAGTAAATCCAGTATTCGGTGCATCTGCATCAATTCTTCTCACAGAGTTAACAACTTTCGTCAACAACTGCCTGGCTGGGCGAATCCCAGAAGAAATTAAACCTTTCTTTTTTTGGAGCCTCACTATGTGCATTGAAGAAGAAGGATGGGGGAATCAGACCCATTGCTGTTGGTAACACTCTTCGCCGTCTCGTTGCCAAAACAGCAGTAAGAAACATTCGCCTAGAAGCTGCCAGTCTACTCCAGCCATACCAACTGGGCTTTGGGGTCCTTCAAGGTAGTGAAGCCGCAGCTCATGCCGCAAGGGCCTACATCAGGGACCTACCAGAAGACAAGGCCGTAGTTAAACTTAATTTTAGAAATGCCTTTAATATGGTGAAGAGAGATGCTGTCTTGCCAACTGTTCGGGATCGGTTCCCTAGTCTTTTTCCTTTCATTTCAGCCGGCTACAACAAACCCTCAATTCTTTTGTTTGGAGAACATGAAATTCTCTCATCAGAGGGTGTTCAGCAGGGTGACCCACTCGCTCCACTTCTCTTCTGCTTGGCAGTAAGAGAACTAACTTCCAGCCTATGCAGCGAGCTCAACATCTGGTACCTGGATGATGGCACTTTGGCAGGTACTGAAGAGTCCCTGGTAGGGGGCCGACAACTTGTGAAAACACAGGGAGAAGACTTGAGACTCATCCGCAATCCCTCCAAGTGCGAAATCATCACAGCAAACCAGGAAATAATCAATGCTGTGGAAAGAATCCTCACAGAAGTCTCTACTACCACTCTGTCCAACAGTACCCTCTTGGGAGCACCATTGGGTCACCAGGCCATCGACACTGTCCTCAAGGACAAATTGAATGACCTGATGAGAATGGAGGACAGAATAAGCAATCTTGATGCCCATGATGTTCTGTATCTCCTCACAAGGTGTCTTACTATGCCAAGACTCACTTCCTGAGGTGTGCACCCTCTTTTGACAACCCAACACTCGACAAATGTAACGCACACCTGAGATCAACCTTTCAACCTTTAAGAAGGCACTGAACCTGTCACTAGAGGATCAGCAATGGGATCAGGCAACCCTCCCAGTGTGACTGGGAGGTATAGGGGTGCGCAAAGCAATGCATGTTGCTGTACGTGCTTTTCTGTCTTCGTGTTTGGCTTCCAGTGCATTAGTCAAGAAGATTGTTCCCGAACGTTTGAGAGACGTGGTAGGAGCTCAAGATCCCAGGTTTACTGAAGCAGCGATTCGGTGGGACACCCTTACAGACTCCTCCAGTAGAGCAGCTCCTCCCAAAGAGCACAAACAGTCCCACTGGGACAAACCGATCATGGAAAAAATCGCCAACACAGTGCTCTCCAACGCTTCAGGAAAGGACAAAGCTCGTCTCCTGGCAGTGAAGGCACCACACTCAGGAGATTTCCTGTTAGCTGTCCCCAATTCCTCCCTGGGCACCCGTCTCGACCCACAGGCCATTCGGATTGGTGTTGCTCTTCGCCTAGCTGCCCCCATCCTCACCGAACATAGGTGTATTTGCGGCTGGGCGGCAGCTGATCAATTCGGACTTCATGGTCTCGTGTGTCACACAGCAAAAGGGAAGTATGCCAGACATGAGGAGGTCAATGACATCATAAAGAAAAGCCTCGCCACAGCCCGTTGCCCAGCTCAACGGAAACCCCAAGTGAAGAGGTCTGACGGAAGTCAAAAGCGTCCTGATAGAGCCCCCATGCTACCCTGGAAGGATGGAAAGCAGATTGCCTGGGAATTCACCTGTGCCGCCACATTGGCAGACACCTACTTGCCATACTCTGAAGCTGAAGGGGGTGGAGCTGCCAGCCACAGGGAGACCCAGAAGATCTGCAAATATGAAGACCTTCCCCCTTGCCTGGAAAATCCTAGAGGGACTAGTACCGAACTTGCACACGAAAATCACTCACTACGAAAGCAAAAGACTTGGCAGACGATGCAACATCCCCCCAATGAAAAGAAGGGGTGTCACTAGCACGTTAAGAGACCATACAATAAGTGTCAGGGGCCCGAGACTGTTCAACTGCCTCCCAGCATACATAAGGGGGATTACCAACAGACCCCTGGCAGTCTTCAAGCTGGCACTGGACAAGCACCTAAAGTCGGTTCCTGACCAGCCGGGCTGTGGCTCGTACGTTGGTTTGCGTGCAGCCAGCAGTAACAGCCTGGTTGATCAGGCTCTGATCCACCAGCAGGCCTGGTCACAGACCGGGCCGCGGGGGCGTTGACCCCCGGAACTCTCTCCAGGTAAACTCCAGGTAATAACTTCATCCTAATAGGGTCGGAGACCATTGAAGCGTGGGGCAAGTGTGCTCTAAAGTTCCTCAAAGAGCTGGGTGAAAAGCTCATCATAGAAACCAAGGACCACAGGGCAACCAGCTTCCTCTTTCAGAGACTCAGTGTTGCAATCCAGAGAGGAAATGCCTGCAGCATTCTGGGCACGCGACCCACCGCTGGGGAGCTTGACGAAGTATTCGAGATGTAGCTCTGAGTTACCCATATTGTTTTACTTTCTAGTGTATTTTTGTGAATGTTTTGTTAATGTATTATGTCTTATATATATATATATATATATATATATATATATATATATATATATATATATATATATATATATATATATATATATATATATATATATATATATATATATATATATATATATATATATATATATATATATATATATATATATATATATATATATATATATATACATATAGATAGATAGATAGATATCTTTCTTCTTTCTTTCAACGTATCAGCCAGTATCTGCCGTATCCCACTGAGGTGGGGTGGCCCAAAAGGAAAAACGAAAGTTACTCCTTTTAAATTTAGCAATATATACCTGGAGTTTACCTGGAGAGAGTTTCGGGGGTCAACGCCCCCGCGGCCCGGTCTGTGACCAGGCAATATATATAGGAGAAGGTGCTTGGGGCTTACTAGCCCCTTGCTCCCGGCATTTTAGTCGCCTCTTACCACACGCATGGCTTACGGAGGAAGAATTGTTCCACTTATATATATATATATATATATATATATATATATATATATATATATATATATATATATATATATATATAGATAGATAGATAGATAGAAAGGGTTTAGTTATAGGTAATACATATTTTAAGAAAAAGAGGATAAATAAGTATACAAGATATGATGTAGGGCGAAATGACAGTAGTTTGTTGGATTATGTATTGGTAGATAAAAGACTGTTGAGTAGACTTCAGGATGTACATGTTTATAGAGGAGCCACAGATATATCAGATCACTTTCTAGTTGTAGCTACACTGAGAGTAAAAGGTAGATGGAATACAAGGAGAATAGAAGCATCAGGGAAGAGAGAGGTGAAGGTTTATAAACTAAAAGAGGAGGCAGTTAGGGTAAGATATAAACAGCTATTGGAGGATAGATGGGCTAATGAGAGCATAGGCAATGGGGTCGAAGACGTATGGGGTAGGTTTAAAAATGTAGTGTTAGAGTGTTCAGCAGAAGTTTGTGGTTACAGGAAAGTGGGTGCGGGAGGGAAGAGGAGCGATTGGTGGAATGATAATGTAAAGAGAGTAGTAAGGGAGAAAAAGTTAGCACGTGAGAAGTTTTTACAAAGTAAAAGTGATGCAAGGAGGGAAGAGTATATGGAGAAAAAGAGAGAGGATAAGAGAGTGGTGAAGCAATGTAAAAAGAGAGCAAATGAGAGAGTGGGTGAGATGTTATCAACAAATTTTGTTGAAAATAAGAAAAAGTTTTGGAGTGAGATTAACAAGTTAAGGAAGCCTAGAGAACAAATGGATTTGTCAGTTAAAAATAGGAGAGGAGAGTTATTAAATGGAGAGTTAGAGGTATTGGGAAGATGGAGGGAATATTTTGAGGAATTATTAAATGTTGATGAAGATAGGGAAGCTGTGATTTCGTGTATAGGGCAAGGAGGAATAACATCTTGTAGAAGTGAGGAAGAGCCAGTTGTGAGTGTGGGGGAAGTTCGTGAGGCAGTAGGTAAAACGAAAGGGGGTAAGGCAGCCGGGATTAATGGGATAAAGATAGAAATGTTAAAAGCAGGTGGGGATATAGTTTTGGAGTGGTTGGTGCAATTATTTAATAAATGTATGGAAGAGGGTAAGGTACCTAGGGATTGGCAGAGAGCATGCATAGTTCCTTTGTATAAAGGCAAAGGGGACAAAAGAGAATGCAAAAATTAAAGGGGGATAAGTCTGCTGAGTATACCTGGTAAAGTGTATGGTAGAGTTATTATTGAAAGAATTAAGAGTAAGACGGAGAATAGGATAGCAGATGAACAAGGAGGCTTTAGGAAAGGTAGGGGATGTGTGGACCAGGTGTTTACAGTGAAACATATAAGTGAACAGTATTTAGATAAGGCTAAAGAGGTCTTTGTGGCATTTATGGATTTGGAAAAGGCATATGACAGGGTGGATAGGGGGGCAATGTGGCAGATGTTGCAAGTGTATGGTGTAGGAGGTAGGTTACTGAAAGCAGTGAAGAGTTTTTACGAGGATAGTGAGGCTCAAGTTAGAGTATGTAGGAAAGAGGGAAATTATTTCCCAGTAAAAGTAGGCCTTCGACAAGGATGTGGGATGTCACAGTGGTTGTTTAATATATTTATAGATGGGGTTGTAAGAGAAGTAAATGCGAGGGTCTTGGCAAGAGGCGTGGAGTTAAAAGATAAAGAATCACACATAAAGTGGGAGTTGTCACAGTTGCTCTTTGCTGATGACACTGTGCTCTTGGGAGATTCTGAAGAGAAGCTGCAGAGATTGGTGGATGAATTTGGTAGGGTGTGCAAAAAAAGAAAATTAAAAGTGAATACAGGAAAGAGTAAGGTAATGAGGATAACAAAAAGATTAGGTGATGAAAGATTGGATATCAGATTGGAGGGAGTATGGAGGAGGTGAATGTATTCAGATATTTGGGAGTGGACGTGTCAGCGGATGGGTCTATGAAAGATGAGGTGAATCATAGAATTGATGAGGGGAAAAGGGTGAGTGGTGCACTTAGGAGTCTGTGGAGACAAAGAACTTTGTCCTTAGAGGCAAAGAGGGGAATGCATGAGAGTATAGTTTTACCAACGCTCTTATATGGGTGTGAAGCATGGGTGATGAATGTTGCAGCGAGGAGAAGGCTGGAGGCAGTGGAGATGTCATGTCTGAGGGCAATGTGTGGTGTGAATATAATGCAGAGAATTCGTAGTTTGGAAGTTAGGAGGAGGTGCGGGATTACCAAAACTGTTGTCCAGAGGGCTGAGGAAGGGTTGTTGAGGTGGTTCGGACATGTAGAGAGAATGGAGAGAAACAGAGTGACTTCAAGAGTGTATCAGTCTGTAGTGGAAGGAAAGTGGGGTAGGGGTCGGCCTAGGAAAGGTTGGAGGGAGGGGGTAAAGGAGGTTTTGTGTGCGAGGGGCTTGGACTTCCAGCAGGCATGTGTGAGCGTGTTTGATAGGAGTGAATGGAGACAAATGGTTTTTAATACTTGACGTGCTGTTGGAGTGTGAGCAAAGTAACATTTATGAAGGGGTTCAGGGAAACCGGCAGGCCGGACTTGAGTCCTGAAGATGGGAAGTACAGTGCCTGCACTCTGAAGGAGGGGTGTTAATGTTGCAGTTAAAAACTGTAGTGTAAAGCACCCTTCTGGCAAGACAGTGATGGAGTGAATGATGGTGAAAGTTTTTCTTTTTCGGGCCACCCTGCCTTGGTGGGAATCGGCCAGTGTGATAATAAAAAATAATAATATATAATATGACAATACTGCACTAGCCAAGGAGCCGAACCCATTGCTGCTGTGGCCCGTCTCATGGTGAACGAATATATATATATATATATATATATATACATATATATATATATATATATATATATATATATATATATATATATATATATATATATATATATATATATATTATATATATATATATATATATATATATATATATATATATATATATATATATATATATATATATATATTTATATATATATATATATATATATATATATATATATATATATATATATATATATATATATATATATATATATATATATTTGTAGATGAATGGTTCAGAGAACCGACATGTTGATAAATTAGACACATGTGCAACTCTTGGGTATCTTTGTTGAGGAAACGTTTCGCCACACAGTGGCTTCATCAGTCCATACGTAGGAGAAACTTGAAGAACAGGAGGAGAATGAGGTAATCAGTCCCTCAACCTTGAGTCGATGTGTTCAGTCCATCAATCTTGAATAGAATACCAGTTCAGTCCATCAAGATTGATGGACTGAACACATGGACTCAAGGTTGAGGGACTGATTACCTCATTCTCCTCCTGTTCTTCAAGTTTCTCCTACGTATGGACTGATGAAGCCACTGTGTGGCGAAACGTTTCCTCAACAAAGATACCCAAGAGTTGCACATGTGTCTAATTTATCAATATATATATATATATATATATATATATATATATATATATATATATATATATATATATATATATATATATATATATATATATATATATATATATATATATATATATATATATATAGTATATATATATATATATATATATATATATATATATATATATATATATATATATATATATATATATATATATATATATATATATATATATATATATATATATATATATATATATATATATATATATATATATATATGTATATATATATACATGTATATATGTATGCATATATATATATATGTATATATATATACATGTATATATGTATGTATATGTATATATATATATATATATATATATATATATATATATATATATATATATATATATATAATGTATATATGCAAAACAACCACTCTGAAAAAATAGAGAAATTCCAAGCGCTTTCGTGACTACTCACATTATCAAGGAACTATGAAAGTAAAGCATACAAGGAAGCTATATAAGGGGTCTGGCCAGCACCTCACTATCAGATCCCACAACGGTTAAACACCTGACGCGCGCCGACCTAAGTTGGGTCGGCGCGCGTTAGGTGTTTAACCGTTGTGGGATCTGATAGTGAATTGCTGGCCTGACCCCTTATATAGCTTCCTTGTATGCTTTACTTTCATAGTTCCTTGATAATGTGAGTAGTCACGAAAGCGCTTGGAATTTCTCTATTTTTTCAGAGTGGTTGTTTTGCATATTCCGAAATCACCTGTTTACTGTGATCTTATTGCATATATATATATATATATATATATATATATATATATATATATATATATATATATATATATATATATATATATATATATATATATATATATATATATATATATATATATATATATATATATATATATATATATGTGTGTGTGTGTGTGTGTGTGTGTATGTATATATATATGCATACATATATATTTTTAAAGGGCTATCAGCGTCTGGGGACTGGGAGATATCTAATCAAGTTTGATCCATGGAAGTTGAGAATATCATCAATTCTTTGGATCAAGTATCCTTTTGAGTTATATAACACTTTTCACTACTAGATGATGACTGAGTAGGAAAAAACTAGCATTGCAGCACATTGCTTCTAACATAATCTTATGGGTAACCAAAGTAAGATTTTAGCGAGAATAGCATCCAGATTGCTTTATTAGTCAAATTGTGGTCCATTTAGCGTAATTTCTGAGGAAGTCTAAGGCAGTAATATATAAAAATATATTCTCTCGCCGATAACATATACGTGCATACTTTTTTTTACTTTTGTCGGTGTCAAATGTAGTTATAACTTTATCACTTCATGAATAATACAACAGTTTGTATTATAGGGGTTGAATAATCTAGTGAATGGCGATGATACCATCGTGTGATGTGATATTATTATACAATAAGTTTGATCTTACTTACTGAAGTTGCTAACAAGAAATGGCAAACATATGGAAATATAGTGATGCAATTAAAAATCAGATTATGATATGCGAGTTATAGATATTTAATAATAAGAATGGTGATGGCAAAACCGGAGACACAGTTGAATATCACTTCCTGGCCATGGTGGTATGATCGTGTACGATGATTACCACATACACACGATCCCCTGGTGTCAGATAATATTGATTTCGCATACATTTTGCTTTAGATTTTGTGCCGAGGGGACAGTTTAAAAGACCGGGACACTCAATCAGTCACGATACTGCCATAATGGTTATACTAGGCAGTGTAACTGTAAGTATTGTGTTACATAAACATCGTACTACGTCTTACCAGACATTCCTGACAGAAGTTGCTACAACGGTACCACGGCCCTCGAAGCCAATCTTTTTTTCTTAACCCTTGAATTTACAAGCTTAGGAACAGCTATCCTTCCTCGGCTCGATTCAAAAGCTCAAACTTACCTAAGGTATTCGTCCAGCCCCAGGATGCCACTCGCGACATTAGACTAACTTCCAGTATCAGTAAGCCAATCAGTCAGTCACTTTGACTTCTTTGGATTATTCTAGATAATTTACACTATGATAATTGCATTTATGTGATCTATGCCTAATTAAGCTTACTTCTAAGTGAGCATTGGCAACAGCAGTGTTTTATTTTAATTATATTTAAAAATTAAACAATAGCCCCCTACTCCAACATTACTCCTGTTCATCATGGTTTATTTTTTATCAACCCATCGGCCGTTTCCCACCAAGGCAGGGTGGCCCGAAAAAGAAAAACTTTCACCATCATTCACTCCATCACTGTCTTGTCAGAGGCGTGCTCATACTACAGTTATAACACTGCAACATTAACACCCCTCCTTCAGAGTGCAGACACTGTACTTCCCATCTCCAGGACTCAAATCCGGCCTGCCAGTTTCCCCGAATCCCTTCATAAATGTTACCTTGCTCACACTCCAACAGCACATCAAGTCCTGAAAACCATTTGTTTCCATTCGCTCCTATCTAACACACTCACGCACGCTTCCCCTCAAGGAAGGTTCCTTGATGTTGGTGAGGGGCTCTTGATTTAGGGAATTGGATCTGTGCTCCAGTTCCCCGAATTAAGCCTGAATGCCTTCCACATCCCCCCCCAGGCGCTGTATAATCCTCCGGGTTTAGCGCTTTCCCCTTGATTATAATAATAATAATCACGCACGCTTGCTGGAAGTCTAAGCCCCTAGCACACAAAACCTCCTTTACCCTCTCCCTCCAACCTTTCATCATTGTACTCTGCTATAATATTACTGCTGTTCATCATGGTACTCTGCTCTAACAATGCAGTACTCGTGGTGTTCTGCATAAACAGAAGTTTAAATTATAGAAAAAAAATTATACATGTATGCAAAGGTATATGCAGCTAGGATATGATGGGAAGATTAGGCATGCTAAAACTGGCAGAAAGTATAAAAGGGGAAAAAAATATTCCTTTCTCTCCGGACTATCTTATCTAAAGTTTCTCAAGAACTAGAATTTATAATCAGTACGGTATTAGTTGAATTATTATTATTATTATATCTTTAGAGAAGAGCATAGTATCCGACATACTCGACGTACCTCTGGGCTTGCAGAATATACTGAAATGTTACACATTTCTATATAAAGAGTATATCATGTTGAAATGAACATGTATTATATAACAGTTCTTGAGGGGTCATCCGTAAGTATATATTTAGGTCCCGTACATAAGTTAAAATATATATATATAATGGTGTTATATAGACAGCCCTAGCAAAAACGAACATAATTGTATAGTATTGTGCAAGGGTAGTAAGATAAATAGTGAAGTATGATTCGTGTTGATCCTCTTATAACACACCTAGATCCTATAGTGTGATTCACTGGTTCTGATTCTTTTACCTTGGTTATTGGTACATTGGCATCATCTTTAATTAATGCCTCTAACTATGTAATCTAAGAGTCCGCATGTGGATCTCGCAGGACCCATCACCAAGAGTTGTATAGAAACCTACCTGAATTGAGACAAAAAAAAATAAGAATGGGATTCTTTCTTGGAGACCATTTATATATGCAATATATGTCAACCCAATAACATCGACTACTGAGAAAAAAAAAATCACCCCTCAAACCTCCGGATGCAACATCCCAGCAATTCCAGGAACAGCTGTTAAAAATTGACCACTGTCTGGAAAATCTTCCAGCTCCTGCACCCAACTTCTTGCTCCTGGGGGATTTCAACTTAAGGCACCTAAAATGGAGGAATATAACAAATAATATTGTTGCAGTAATAACACCAGGAGGTAGCTCCGATGAAAACTCACACACGAGCTTTTAAATCTCTGCACAAAATTCAATTTAAACCAGCAAATAATAGAGCCTACTAGACTGGAGAATACACTAGACCTCATCTTCACTAACAATGATGATCTGATAAGAAATGTCACCATATCAAAAACAATATACTCAGATCACAACATAATTGAGGTTCAGACATGTATGCGTGGAGCCCCAGACCGACATAATGAGACTAGTCACGAGGGAGCATTCACCAAATTCAACTTCAATAACAAAAACATAAAGTGGGACCAAGTAAACCAAGTCCTAACCGATATAAGCTGGGAAGATATACTAAGCAACACAGACCCCAACTTATGCCTAGAACAGATTAACTTGGTGGCACTCGATGTATGCACAAGGCTTATTCCTCTAAGAAAAAGGAGGAGTAGATGTAAAATAGAAAGAGACAGGCGCTCCCTTTACAGGCGACGGAAAAGAATAACAGAGCGGCTAAAAGAGGTCAATATATCTGAAATGCGTAGGGAGACACTGGTCAGAGAAATAGCAAGCATCGAACTTAAGCTAAAGGAATCTTATAGGAATCAGGAATCGCGGGAAGAACTAAAAGCCATAAATGAAATCGAAAGAAACCCGAAGTATTTCTTCTCCTATGCCAAATCAAAGTCGAGAACAACGTCCAGTATTGGGCCCCTACTTAAACAAGATGGGTCCTACATAGATGACAGCAAGGAAATGAGCTACTCAAGTCCCAATATGACTCAGTTTTTAGCAAGCCGCTAACCAGACTGAGAGTCGAAGATCAAAATGAATTTTTTATGAGAAAGCCACAAAATTTGGTTAACACAAGCCTATCCGATGTTATCCTGACGCCAAATGACTTCGAACAGGCGATAAATGACATGCCCATGCACTCTGCCCCAGGGCCAGACTCATGGAACTCCGTGTTCATCAAGAACTGCAAGAAGCCCCTATCACGAGCCTTTTCCATCCTATGGAGAGGGAGCATGGACACGGGGGTCGTCCCACAGTTACTAAAAACAACAGACATAGCCCCACTCCACAAAGGGGGCAGTAAAGCAACAGCAAAGAACTACAGACCGATAGCACTAACATCCCATATCATAAAATTCTTTGAAAGGGTCCTAAGAAGCAAGATCACCACCCATCTAGAAACCCATCAGTTACACAACCCAGGGCAACATGGGTTTAGAACAGGTCGCTCCTGTCTGTCTCAACTATTGGATCACTACGACAAGGTCCTAAATGCACTAGAAGACAAAAAGAATGCAGATGTAATATATACAGACTTTGCAAAAGCCTTCGACAAGTGTGACCATGGCGTAATAGCGCACAAAATGCGTGCTAAAGGAATAACAGGAAAAGTCGGTCGATGGATCTATAATTTCCTCACAAACAGAACACAAAGAGTAGTAGTCAACAGAGTAAAGTCCGAGGCAGCTACGGTGAAAAGCTCTGTTCCACAAGGCACAGTACTCGCTCCCATCGTGTTCCTCATCCTCATATCCGACATAGACAAGGATGTCAGCCACAGCACCGTGTCTTCCTTTGCAGATGACACCCGAATCTGCATGACAGTATCTTCCATTGCAGACACTGCAAGGCTCCAGGCGGACATCAACCAAATCTTTCAGTGGGCTGCAGAAAACAATATGAAGTTCAACGATGAGAAATTTCAATTACTCAGATATGGTAAACACGAGGAAATTAAATCTTCATCAGAGTACAAAACAAATTCTGGCCACAAAATAGAGCGAAACACCAACGTCAAAGACCTGGGAGTGATCATGTCGGAGGATCTCACCTTCAAGGACCATAACATTGTATCAATCGCATCTGCTAGAAAAATGACAGGATGGATAATGAGAACCTTCAAAACTAGGGAGACCAAGCCCATGATGACACTCTTCAGGTCACTTGTTCTATCTAGGCTGGAATATTGCTGCACACTAACAGCACCTTTCAAGGCAGGTGAAATTGCTGACCTAGAAAATGTACAGAGAACCTTCACGGCGCGCATAACGGAGATAAAACACCTCAATTACTGGGAGCGCTTGAGGTTCCTAAACCTGTATTCCCTGGAACGCAGGCGGAAGAGATACATGATTATATACACCTGGAAAATCCTAGAGGGACTAGTACCGAACTTGCACACGAAAATCACTCACTACGAAAGCAAAAGATTTGGCAGACGATGCAACATCCCCCCAATGAAAAGCAGGGGTGTCACTAGCACGTTAAGAGACCATACAATAAGTGTCAGGGGCCCGAGACTGTTCAACTGCCTCCCAGCATACATAAGGGGGATTACCAACAGACCCCTGGCAGTCTTCAAGCTGGCACTGGACAAGCACCTAAAGTCGGTTCCTGACCAGCCGGGCTGTGGCTCGTACGTTGGTTTGCGTGCAGCCAGCAGCAACAGACTGATTGATCAGGCTCTGATCCACCAGGAGGCCTGGTCACAGACCGGGCCGCGGGGGCGTTGACCCCCGGAACTCTCTCCAGGTAAACTCAGCTGCCAATCACTGTAGGGCTCATACATGCTACTTTCTGTTATTGTGCTTAGCAAAACTTTATTACATGTAAACTATAGTTTGTATACTGTACACAACAAAAATAAAAAAAATGAATGAAGTTGACTAGCATCGACGACCAGAAATAACTAATCTAATCCGGCGAATTTGGGGATCCACTTCTTAACATCCAACGACTGTACGTTTCGTGAGACATTCTATGATAGGACTGAAATACAACGAGTTACTTAGATTTTTTAGCTAAATGGTTTATGTACGACAAGTGCCATGAAAAGTACGTTAGTTTTCTACTTTTCATGCGATAATTCAGAGTGACAGACGACACGACACTCAGCTGTGTACTCTGAGACTGTCAGCTGTGTGTGGCAGAGGTGCTGTGAAACATGGGGAAAATTGCGTGTAAGTACGAGATTTCTTTAAATAGTTCGTGTAATGTGTAGTTGGAGATGTGCTTTGGCTCACTTTGAAGGCTTCTATTTGGGCGTAGTCTCTTCGCAGTAAAAAAAATACCGAGATATCTTTTGAATTGTTCCAACCATAGTAGTATTTGACACTGAAGTTTTCTGGAGGTATTGCTTGTTTGTATTAACGTTACGTAACTTGCTAAATGTATTAAAGTTACGTAACTTTGACAAAGAATATATTAAGTATGAATGCTGATATCGGGAATCAAATGGGTTGCATTTTTGCAGCTAATAATATAAATGTAGGACTTTGTATTTTAAACTATTAGGCTCAGGCCTCTATCAGGAAACATTTAGATGGGGGAATTGGTAAGTTTTTTCAGGTCAAATTTACATATGTTCGATTTACATTAAGCACATGTTACTATAAACCTTTTTTTTTTCTCTCAGTTTGATAAATTTGATGAGCAAGAACTAACTACCATATGTTTACCAGCGGTTGTGATAATTGTGAAAATTTAATCAAAGATTACCCAGCAAAGCTAAATACAGTTGTGCTATATAATAGATATGCTTCTTTTGTGGTCATTTTTTTTTTTAATCTTTAGACATTTGCTGGCTTTATGCTCAACAAATACTTTTACTAAAGATAATGCAAAACATGTCTCTGCCCAGTAGCCATGTAATGAACAATTTGTTAAGGTTATTTACATGGCAACCATATAGTCTTAGTAACCCTTGAACGCTCTTGATACCTTTTGGACAAAGTTCACAAGCATTGTCTTGGGTTATATAGAGATAAGAGCAATAGGGCAGTCACTGTCTGATAAGAGGTGTGGCACTATGGATGATTGTGTGTGTTACTTTGGCTGAACTTCTTTGGTCATTGATTAAATGGGTGATCACAACTAAATAAATACTGAATAACTGTATCTCATAAATGTGAAACCTGTGACCCTATCAAACTATTTTTTTTAACTACATTGCCTAATAGAATACTCCATTCTCTTGAATGCACAGTAACTCTAATGACCATATGACCTGTTTCTGCACTACAAATCATTGATTTTACTCGATTTGATTCGATTATATTATACGTTGTTATGCTACAGATTTGTACAACTTTAATGATTCTTATTTGAAATACTCATTTGTACTTCATGTTGTACATGTAATTTGTTTACTGTAATTCTTATCACTGAATATATCATTGCTTAGTTAATCTTAGGTTAATTTTAAGCCTGCCCATAATGCTCTGCATACAAGGAGCTTTTGGCATGTACACCCAATCACTATATTTCTTTGTACAACTATGTATCATGTCGAAATAATAAATAAATCAAAATAAAGAAAGTTTTGCTCTTGGCTAGGGACACCATGATTCACTGGTAAGGTTTGGTTAGGTAAGATTCTTCAAGAAATAGGACAAGTGTTTATTGACGTGAGTCTTACTCATATGATTTGCCACTGGAGATTTTGAAGATTGAGACACTTATGCAACATATGAGAATCTTTATTGAGGAAAAGTTTTGCCACACAGTGGCTTCATCAGTCCAATACAAACAAGAAAGGTGTAAGGAGAGGAGAGTTTTGAGGTAATCAGTCCCTCAGCCTGAAGTCGATGTGCTCATTCCATCAATCTTGTAGAATGTACAGCATAGGGCCATAGACGTGGACTTGTGAAGCCACTGTGTGGCAAAATGTTTCCTCAATAAAGATTCCCATATGCTGCATACGTGTCTCAATCTTCAACTTGTTGGTTTTCAAAACCATTCATTACAACTGTCAGACACTGCATCATCATGGGATCTTGATACAAAGAATTCTTCAAAACTTGTCCAACCTTTGGACGAAGACCTACTTCGACTAGTGGATGGTACCACTGTGACCCCACCTCCTCCTGCTTCGCCTCACCTGACTACAGTATATAAGCCACGTCCACGGCCCTATGCTGTACATTCTACAAGATTGATAGACTGAGAACATCGACTCCAGGCTGAGGGACTGATTACCTCAAAACTCTCCTCTCCTTACACCTTTCTTCTTTGTATTGGACTGATGAAGCCACTGTGTGGCAAAACATTTCCTCAATAAAGATTCCCATATGTTGCATAAGTGTCTCAATCTTCAACTTGTCAGTTTTCAAAACCATTCATAACACTGGAGATTTTGGTAATGTGACCGAGGTCTTCTGCTCTTGTATAATCTTGTGGTGTATAATCTTCCTCTCCAGCCCTTATATGCAATATATCAAGGTCCATCTTAATTACTTACATTCAGATCTAATGAAATTGGTATAAATGCAAGGTATTCTTTTACTTAAGAAAAATGCCTGATAAAGCCCATATATTAATGGAAGATAGAACCTTTAATGATAACAGAATGAGCAAAATGAAATCCAGCAATCACGGAACAGTTTAGTGTTCAGTGAATTCTTAATGAATGGCGGCATCAAATTTGACACATTTCAAGTGCTACCATGATGTCACTGGACTTGTAAAAGGCTATTGATAGCATGCCCAAAACTACATTGGGCCAAGATTCAGGAACTATCTGTAATGTTACATTACCTTTACATCACCAGACTTAGAATAAACTATTGACAACACTGCACTGGACCAAAGTCCAGGAGTTATCTGGTAGGTGATTCTGGGACTTATCTTGACAATAGTCATGATTATTTAAAATTCTTAGACTCTTGACTAAAAGCCCTGTGGCTATCAAGCATACTGGATCTTTTATTTGACTTCTTTATTATAGATTAGTTACTATACATTAACCAGAATTACTGCCTATGCTTTGTAAATTTTGTATGTAAAGTTAAAGGAGCTATCATTTTATATATTATTTTACATTAAATTCAGTATTGTTAAATTCTTTTTTTTCAACTCACTGGCTGTCTGCCACTGAGGCAGGGTGACCGAGAAAGAAAAGTGAAAATTTTTCTTCTTAGGTTACCCTCCCATGAAAGTTTTTCTTTTAACATGTAGTAATTTATACAGAAGTGGTTACTAGCCCCTTGCTCTCAGCATTTTACTCAACATTTACAACATGTATGGCTTACGGAGGAAGGATTCTTTTTCACTTACCCATGAAGATGAAAGGAAATAAAAAACAAGAACTATTAAGAAAATAGAAGAAAACTCAGATGGGTGTGCATGCATATATGTGGATGTGTAGTATGAACTAAGTGTAAGTAGAAGTAGCATGTTTATGAAACAGAAAAAAAAAAGACCGGTAATTCTACCATCGCATAAAACAATTGCAGGAGGGCCCTGGTTATACAGCAGGTTAGGTTCTGGGCTAACGCTGTAAAACGAAAAATTGCCGTAAAGTAACTTGTAGCCTTTTTTCACTTGAAAATGCATATAAAAGCCTGATAACATATCTACACTGTCATATATTAAGTGAGCAATATAACTAGGCTTAAAAAATCCATATACATTACACACACATTACTTACCTTAAAATGTTTTCATCCTTAGCTTATAGTGAGTGGTGAATATATTTACTGTAGGAAGTTAGAATAAATGAAGAATGGGTATAATTGAAAACTGCTGTATTAGCAAAAATGCTGTAAAGCGGGGCTTGCCTGTAATGGAGTAAGTACGGTATTTTATAGTATTGTTACATACACAAGCATATTATGTATGTAAGAAGTCTGTTTAGTGGTACAGTATATTTACCCTAATGGAAAGTTGCATTTGTGTGTGTGTGTGTGTGTGTTTTATCTTGAGTTAAATCTGTGTAATTTACTAAATTGTGTATGCAGTCATTATTTACATGAAGCTGAATGAAGCTTACTGTATTGCACAGTTCATTATTTACAGTTTGTGAGGCTAATAAATAGTGCATTCATTCCCAAAAAATATTGGTTCACCTCCATCTCATCAGTTTTCTTTCCAAGTAAAATTAAATTTAATGGCATTTGAACCCTTTGAATGTTTACTTTGATATTGCTAAAGGACTCCTTGATTCAAGGAATTGGAGCTACTCTCCCATTCCTTGGATCATACCTGATTATCTCTCGGTTCTCAAATGTTGTATAATCTTATGGGTTTGGTGCTTCCTTGTAAATATAATATTAGTAATAAGAACCAATTTATATGTACTGTACTATATTAATACAGTATTTTATTATCTAAGGTCATAAGATTTGGAAGAAAGGAATGGAAAAAAATATTTTCAGATATCTTTCTTTAATATTTTATTAATAATGGTATACAATGCAAGTTTGAATGGTTTATCAACTCGCTTATATTTGATGTATGCTCAGGTGGCCCAGTGGTGGAGGTGCTTGGTGATGAGATGACCCGTATCATCTGGGACATAATCAAGCAAAAGCTTATCCTACCTTTCTTGGATATTGAACTTCATACTTACGATCTGGGTATTGAAAACCGTGATGCCACTAACGACCAGGTCACGATTGACTGTGCACATGCCATCAAGAAATACAGCGTAGGCGTCAAGTGTGCCACAATTACACCTGATGAAAAGAGGGTGGAAGGTATTGATTATATCCCTTGCTCCTCTCTTATAAAGAATCATTAACATGTTTGCCACCTGTTTTATATGCCTTGTGAGAACATCCTTTTGTTTTCTTGCATTTCGTTTATTTTATGTAGTAATTGCTGTATATCACTATAGTACCATGTAGTTCCTGTAAGGCCTGTTTCTCTGAAACATGTTAGCATTAAATGATGGATGATGCAGTGGAGGATGCTACTGTGTTACAGACAGACAAAAAAGAATTTCAAAATGTTTTACTGATACTGTTTAGTATTATTATTATTGAATGATTTTCTTCGATGGATTCATAACATGTATGTTAAATAATTTCTTAAGTGTGTTCTTTCAGAGTTCAATTTAAAGAAGATGTGGAAGTCACCTAATGGCACTATACGTAATATCCTTGGTGGCACAGTGTTCAGAGAAGCTATTATATGCCAGAATATACCTCGTCTTGTCCCAGGATGGCAGAAACCAATTATTATCGGCCGTCATGCTCATGCTGACCAGGTAAGAATAATTAATTTATTGAATTCTTATCATGCACTTTCCAGGCAACCATCCATTGAAGAGGAAAATCAAGCACATGCAAAAAGTAAAAATCAGGTCTCACATGCAACAGTAGATCAGTTTTGGATGTGGTTATGAATTTAGGAGTTTCAGTATTTTAATCATCTTATTTATCTTAATGGGTGAAGGAAGGAAGGAAAGTTTTGCATTTTCAGGAGATATGGGTAAATTTTTCCTTTATGAAATGAGATTTTAGTAATATGGTGACTCCAATGTATCCTTTGGCTATTTGAAAGAGACCTACTAGTTTTTTGATTCATTCCCTTAAAAATTTTACATCACATAACAAAAATGTGTTAATGTTGTATACACCTGGATCATAGCTATCTTCATTTTATTGGTCCATAAATACTGTATTACCTGGAGTTTACCTGGAGGTTATTCCGGGGATCAACGCCCCCGCGGCCCGGTCCATAACCAGGCCTCCCGGTGGATCAGGGCCTGATCAACCAGGCTGTTACTGCTGGCTGCACGCAGTCCAACGTACTAGCCACAGCCCGGCTGATCCGGCACTGACTTTAGGTATCTGTCCAGCTCTCTCTTGAAGGCAGCCAGGGGTATTGCATTATAATAATCACACCTTCATGTACCGTATATACACTGTATCCCTGGTATTCAGGCACATTTCCCTAGAGTACTAAATAAACTTTGAATTTAGAGTATTGCACACTGTATTTTGTAAGGAAATGTGGTTTCAAGTTGTTCAGCAGCTTTACACCTTCCACAGTACAAAGCTGTTGACTTTGTGGTACCTGGTGCTGGAAAGTTAGAGATCAAGTGGATTTCCTCAGATGGTAATGATTCCGTTCAACATGTCATCCACAACTTTGAGGGTGCTGGAATTGCCTTGGGAATGTTCAACACTGATGAGTCAATTACGTAAGTGCTTGCAATGTTTGGTAAGATTTTGAGATTACTTGTGTTAATTTGATATTATTCTAATGCACAATATTTATACTGCTTTTATTACCTCATGATATTGCTGCTTAAAAATCAATAAGATACAATATGATTGGTGCAAATTACTGGAAGATTAATTATTTTTTTTTTTTTTTTATTATCACACCGGCCGATTCCCACCAAGGCAGGGTGGCCCGAAAAAGAAAAACTTTCACCATCATTCACTCCATCACTGTCTTGCCAGAAGGGTGCTTTACACTACAGTTTTTAAACTGCAACATTAACACCCCTCCTTCAGAGTGCAGGCACTGTACTTCCCATCTCCAGGACTCAAGTCCGGCCTGCCGGTTTCCCTGAATCCCTTCATAAATGTTACTTTGCTCACACTCCAACAGCACGTCAAGTATTAAAAACCATTTGTCTCCATTCACTCCTATCAAACACGCTCACGCACGCCTGCTGGAAGTCCAAGCCCCTCGCACACAAAACCTCCTTTACCCCCTCCCTCCAACCCTTCCTAGGCCGACCCCTACCCCGCCTTCCTTCCACTACAGACTGATACACTCTTGAAGTCATTCTGTTTCGCTCCATTCTCTCTACATGTCCGAACCACCTCAACAACCCTTCCTCAGCCCTCTGGACAACAGTTTTGGTAATCCCGCACCTCCTCCTAACTTCCAAACTACGAATTCTCTGCATTATATTCACACCACACATTGCCCTCAGACATGACATCTCCACTGCCTCCAGCCTTCTCCTCGCTGCAACATTCATCACCCACGCTTCACACCCATATAAGAGCGTTGGTAAAACTATACTCTCATACATTCCCCTCTTTGCCTCCAAGGACAAAGTTCTTTGTCTCCACAGACTCCTAAGTGCACCACTCACTCTTTTTCCCTCATCAATTCTATGATTCACCTCATCTTTCATAGACCCATCCGCTGACACGTCCACTCCCAAATATCTGAATACGTTCACCTCCTCCATACTCTCTCCCTCCAATCTGATATTCAATCTTTCATCACCTAATCTTTTTGTTATCCTCATAACCTTACTCTTTCCTGTATTCACCTTTAATTTTCTTCTTTTGCACACCCTACCAAATTCATCCACCAATCTCTGCAACTTCTCTTCAGAATCTCCCAAGAGCACAGTGTCATCGGCAAAGAGCAGCTGTGACAACTCCCACTTTGTGTATGATTCTTTATCTTTTAACTCCACGCCTCTTGCCAAGACCCTCGCATTTACTTCTCTTACAACCCCATCTATAAATATATTAAACAACCACGGTGACATCACACATCCTTGTCTAAGGCCTACTTTTACTGGGAAAAAATTTCCCTCTTTCCTACATACTCTAACTTGAGCCTCACTATCCTCGTAAAAACTCTTCACTGCTTTCAGTAACCTACCTCCTACACCATACACTTGCAACATCTGCCACATTGCCCCCCTATCCACCCTGTCATACGCCTTTTCCAAATCCATAAATGCCACAAAGACCTCTTTAGCCTTATCTAAATACTGTTCACTTATATGTTTCACTGTAAACACCTGGTCCACACACCCCCTACCTTTCCTAAAGCCTCCTTGTTCATCTGCTATCCTATTCTCCGTCTTACTCTTAATTCTTTCAATTATAACTCTACCATACACTTTACCAGGTACACTCAACAGACTTATCCCCCTATAATTTTTGCACTCTCTTTTATCCCCTTTGCCTTTATACAAAGGAACTATGCATGCTCTCTGCCAATCCCTAGGTACCTTACCCTCTTCCATACATTTATTAAATAATTGCACCAACCACTCCAAAACTATATCCCCACCTGCTTTTAACATTTCTATCTTTATCCCATCAATCCCGGCTGCCGTACCCCCTTTCATTTTACCTACTGCCTCACGAACTTCCCCCACACTCACAACTGGCTCTTCCTCACTCCTACAAGATGTTATTCCTCCTTGCCCTATACACGAAATCACAGCTTCCCTATCTTCATCAACATTTAACAATTCCTCAAAATATTCCTTCCATCTTCCCAATACCTCTACCTCTCCATTTAATAACTCTCCTCTCCTATTTTTAACTGACAAATCCATTTGTTCTCTAGGCTTTCTTAACTTGTTAATCTCACTCCAAAACTTTTTCTTATTTTCAACAAAATTTGTTGATAACATCTCACCCACTCTCTCATTTGCTCTCTTTTTACATTGCTTCACCACTCTCTTAACTTCTCTCTTTTTCTCCATATACTCTTCCCTCCTTGCATCACTTCTACTTTGTAAAAACTTCTCATATGCTAACTTTTTCTCCCTTACTACTCTCTTTACATCATCATTCCACCAATCGCTCCTCTTCCCTCCTGCACCCACTTTCCTGTAACCACAAACTTCTGCTGAACACTCTAACACTACATTTTTAAACCTACCCCATACCTCTTCGACCCCATTGCCTATGCTCTCATTAGCCCATCTATCCTCCAATAGCTGTTTATATCTTACCCTAACTGCCTCCTCTTTTAGTTTATAAACCTTCACCTCTCTCTTCCCTGATGCTTCTATTCTCCTTGTATCCCATCTACCTTTTACTCTCAGTGTAGCTACAACTAGAAAGTGATCTGATATATCTGTGGCCCCTCTATAAACATGTACATCCTGAAGTCTACTCAACAGTCTTTTATCTACCAATACATAATCCAACAAACTACTGTCATTTCGCCCTACATCATATCGTGTATACTTATTTATCCTCTTTTTCTTAAAATATGTATTACCTATAACTAAACCCCTTTCTATACAAAGTTCAATCAAAGGGCTCCCATTATCATTTACACCTGGCACCCCAAACTTACCTACCACACCCTCTCTAAAAGTTTCTCCTACTTTAGCATTCAAGTCCCCTACCACAATTACTCTCTCACTTGGTTCAAAGGCTCCTATACATTCACTTAACATCTCCCAAAATCTCTCTCTCTCCTCTGCATTCCTCTCTTCTCCAGGTGCATACACGCTTATTATGACCCACTTCTCGCATCCAACCTTTACTTTAATCCACATAATTCTTGAATTTACACATTCATATTCTCTTTTCTCCTTCCATAACTGATCATTTAACATTACTGCTACCCCTTCCTTTGCTCTAACTCTCTCAGATACTCCAGATTTAATCCCATTTATTTCCCCCCACTGAAACTCTCCTACCCCCTTCAGCTTTGTTTCGCTTAGGGCCAGGACATCCAACTTCTTTTCATTCATAACATCAGCAATCATCTGTTTCTTGTCATCCGCACTACATCCACGCACATTTAAGCAACCCAGTTTTATAAAGTTTTTCTTCTTCTCTTTTTTAGTAATTGTATACAGGAGAAGGGGTTACTAGCCCATTGCTCCCGGCATTTTAGTCGCCTCATACGACACGCATGGCTTACGGAGGAAAGATTCTTTTCCACTTCCCCATGGACAATAGAAGAAATAAAAAAGAACAAGAGCTATTTAGAAAAAGGAGAAAAACCTAGATGTATGTATATATATATATGCATGTGCGTGTCTGTGAAGTGTGACCAAAGTGTAAGTAGGAGTAGCAAGATATCCCTGTTATCTTAGCGTGTTTATGAGACAGAAAAAGATTAATTATACTGTATAAATTATTAGTATGTATTTATTTTACATTTAATTTGGGACTACCATACTCTTGCAGAGGATTTGCCCATGCATCAATGGTGTATGCACTGGATCGCAAGTTACCCTTGTATTTGTCTACTAAAAACACTATTCTCAAGAAATACGATGGCCGCTTCATTTTACCTACTGCCTCACGAACTTCCCCCACACTCACAACTGGCTCTTCCTCACTCCTACAAGATGTTATTCCTCCTTGCCCTATACACGAAATCACAGCTTCCCTATCTTCATCAACATTTAACAATTCCTCAAAATATTCCTTCCATCTTCCCAATACCTCTACCTCTCCATTTAATAACTCTCCTCTCCTATTTTTAACTGACAAATCCATTTGTTCTCTAGGCTTTCTTAACTTGTTAATCTCACTCCAAAACTTTTTCTTATTTTCAACAAAATTTGTTGATAACATCTCACCCACTCTCTCATTTGCTCTCTTTTTACATTGCTTCACCACTCTCTTAACTTCTCTCTTTTTCTCCATATACTCTTCCCTCCTTGCATCACTTCTACTTTGTAAAAACTTCTCATATGCTAACTTTTTCTCCCTTACTACTCTCTTTACATCATCATTCCACCAATCGCTCCTCTTCCCTCCTGCACCCACTTTCCTGTAACCACAAACTTCTGCTGAACACTCTAACACTACATTTTTAAACCTACCCCATACCTCTTCGACCCCATTGCCTATGCTCTCATTAGCCCATCTATCCTCCAATAGCTGTTTATATCTTACCCTAACTGCCTCCTCTTTTAGTTTATAAACCTTCACCTCTCTCTTCCCTGATGCTTCTATTCTCCTTGTATCCCATCTACCTTTTACTCTCAGTGTAGCTACAACTAGAAAGTGATCTGATATATCTGTGGCCCCTCTATAAACATGTACATCCTGAAGTCTACTCAACAGTCTTTTATCTACCAATACATAATCCAACAAACTACTGTCATTTCGCCCTACATCATATCGTGTATACTTATTTATCCTCTTTTTCTTAAAATATGTATTACCTATAACTAAACCCCTTTCTATACAAAGTTCAATCAAAGGGCTCCCATTATCATTTACACCTGGCACCCCAAACTTACCTACCACACCCTCTCTAAAAGTTTCTCCTACTTTAGCATTCAAGTCCCCTACCACAATTACTCTCTCACTTGGTTCAAAGGCTCCTATACATTCACTTAACATCTCCCAAAATCTCTCTCTCTCCTCTGCATTCCTCTCTTCTCCAGGTGCATACACGCTTATTATGACCCACTTCTCGCATCCAACCTTTACTTTAATCCACATAATTCTTGAATTTACACATTCATATTCTCTTTTCTCCTTCCATAACTGATCATTTAACATTACTGCTACCCCTTCCTTTGCTCTAACTCTCTCAGATACTCCAGATTTAATCCCATTTATTTCCCCCCACTGAAACTCTCCTACCCCCTTCAGCTTTGTTTCGCTTAGGGCCAGGACATCCAACTTCTTTTCATTCATAACATCAGCAATCATCTGTTTCTTGTCATCCGCACTACATCCACGCACATTTAAGCAACCCAGTTTTATAAAGTTTTTCTTCTTCTCTTTTTTAGTAATTGTATACAGGAGAAGGGGTTACTAGCCCATTGCTCCCGGCATTTTAGTCGCCTCATACGACACGCATGGCTTACGGAGGAAAGATTCTTTTCCACTTCCCCATGGACAATAGAAGAAATAAAAAAGAACAAGAGCTATTTAGAAAAAGGAGAAAAACCTAGATGTATGTATATATATATATGCATGTGCGTGTCTGTGAAGTGTGACCAAAGTGTAAGTAGGAGTAGCAAGATATCCCTGTTATCTTAGCGTGTTTATGAGACAGAAAAAGATTAATTATACTGTATAAATTATTAGTATGTATTTATTTTACATTTAATTTGGGACTACCATACTCTTGCAGAGGATTTGCCCATGCATCAATGGTGTATGCACTGGATCGCAAGTTACCCTTGTATTTGTCTACTAAAAACACTATTCTCAAGAAATACGATGGCCGCTTCAAGGATATTTTCCAGGAGATATATGATAAGTAAGTTCTTGTGGTTTGCAGAACAAAATCCAATTGATCTTTCAAATTAGTTTACCTCTGCAAGGATCGGTGTTCTGTCTGGGCCAGTTATTAATAATTAATGATTACATTTGTCTGGGAGGTCATGTTATCCAGTCCATAGCCTGTATTCAGTCATAATGTCCCTTGTTTGTGGGATCCCTGGGTTTCCATGTTCTTCATGATTTTATGACCAATTGAATTCTCATAGATGATAGCATGTACAGCAGTTTCCATTGTTGCCTTTCCTTGCTATCATTACCTCCCAGCAGTCTGCACATTCAGGCCTTTGTAGTGGGAAATTTCTATGGTACAAGTCTGCCCCTTTTTCTCTGATGATTCACTTTCCTGCTTTGATCATTTCCTATCTCTCATTATTATTAATGTGCACAGTGGTGGCTCCACTTTCTCTGCTTTAGTTAGCTTGTTTCTGAATGTATTTCCAGAGGGTTGTTTTTATAATAAACTTAAGCACTAAAACCAAAAGGGTCATTCAGTACTGATTTTCAAAGGGTGATTTCCACCATATCTCCCTTACCATTTTATATTGTAATCTGTCTTTCAGTATGCATTGCAAATGAGCCCTACCATTTGATTCTCACATCTTATCCTTTCCATTTGGCATTGATTGTAAACATAGAGATACTTAAACATGTCCATTGTTCTTGAAAGCAACTTAACACACATTAGATTCTAAATTCTAAATCCATTGTTTATGGGCCACATTTTCATCACCCATCAACCTATCTACTCTTGAAAACTAATTTTATCTAAAATAGAAATTCCATATCCTATCCAGATCTTTCATCTCCAATCTTACCAGTCTTCTAGTACTTTATTAGATTGGTATAAATTTAACAGGAAATGTCTTATCATAAGTCTAAATTCAGTAGGAAATGTCTTATCATAAGTGAACCTAATTTCAGCGAATACAAGGCCAAATTTGAGGCTGCAGAAATCTGGTATGAACATAGACTCATTGATGATATGGTTGCACAAGCTATGAAAAGTGAAGGGGGCTTTGTGTGGGCCTGCAAAAACTATGACGGGGATGTCCAGTCAGATTCTGTGGCTCAAGGATTTGGTAAGCCTCCATTTATAGTTTTTGTCACATTTTTGGAAATTGCTTTTGTATATGTTATACCACTTCAAAATGTATGCAAATATGGATTGAAACATTTATCAAACTGGTTGAGATATTGTAACTTTCATTACACTTTTGAAGGTATCAATATAATTGACATCAATACAAGTGTTGTTACCAAGTACTACTGTACCATATTTGGGATGGCTTATTCCTTCACATGACTCATTTTTAAGGGAGTGAAATAAAATCCACAACAAAATTGGATTAAAATTTTAAGGTTGGAGGCATTTTGTGTTAAATTCAGATGCTGTGGGAAAATGTTCTAGATTATGTAGTGTAAATGAAGGCCACAAACAATAAGTGTTGTTTCCCGTTAGGCTCCTTAGGTATGATGACCTCCGTCCTGGTGTGCCCTGATGGCAAGACCCTGGAGTCAGAGGCTGCCCATGGCACAGTCACACGTCATTACCGTCAACACCAGCAAGGCAAGGAGACGTCTACCAATCCCATTGGTAAGTTTATCAACTTTGAGAGTTGCAAATTTTATGGAGTCATTTCCTGTTAAAAGTAATTCACACAATTTATAGAGTTGGTTCCACTTGTGATTCATCTTAATTATAGCTGAAGTGTTGGAGTTATTTTTTCTTAAGAACTAATGTATTCTTTTTAAGAGCCAGCATTTTTATATTTGAGTTTTATGTATTTTTTTTTAATTTGGTATGCTTTCTAAATGCCTACACAGGTCATACTTTAGGCTTACTGCATCTTGATATGATTTCATTATTACTGATAGTACAGATTTTTTTTATTTTGCCTCTGAAATTGTTACACCCTTTGTTCATTTTAAGGAGGAAATCTCTACTTGTTATTTTGGCAATGATATATTTTTACATGTTATTTTGGCTTTTTCACTTAATATTGTATTCAGGAGCATTTTCGTTAGTAGCTAAAAGGGATTTACTCAACTTTGTAATATTATCTGGCTGTAAATTATTTAGCTCTGTACATAGGTAGGTTGTTGAATTATTCTAAACTGTTGGTGCGGCCTGGCTAAGCACCAGTAGGCGAGTTGAGCTACTCAACCCCTGCTCTGACCGAGTCAGGGTTGGCTGATAAAGCCTTACCTTATTCAGATCATACCTTCCACTGGTCCAGGAAGGGTCTAGGGAAGTATCCAGCTTTAAACCACCCTTCACCTCCCTAGAAGTTACCAGGAATTTTATTGCAAGGGCTTATCTTGGTCAGAGAGGGCAGTTGAGAAACTCTTAAGGAATGTAAGAATAAGTGAGCGAGCCTCAGTGTCATGCCTTTTATGGACTCTGTTCTGAAAAAGGAATTATTGCAGAATGAACTCTATGGAGGAGCACTATCAGTGTGGTGTTTGAGCTTTTAAAAATGCCTGTCTGTACATACACCTATATTTTTTTGACTCATTGAGGATGGGTCCTGAAACTGCCTAGAGCCCTTTGTAAATACGTACTTGACTTATTACAGTTGATGTGATAATGAGGTGGGTGATAAATGTTATATTCATAGTATTTAATATATGAGAAAGTCGGTTGTAAGGATTAAATGATTTAAGTGGTTATTAAAGTTATTAATAAAATAGAAACAAGAAAGATGTATGGTGTATGATGACCCCTAGATGTAATAATCCCATTCATTTGTTACGAGCTCCATAACCCATTGACATACAGGCTATGTTCATAACAGAAATGATTACCTTATTGCAAACCCTATACAAGTATATATTCTCTGGACAGTAATGTGAAGACCTGGATACACAAAGTCCTAGGTATATGACCCTGAAAGGGGGTTAACAAGAGCACACTTGGCTACATAATATAAAATAATGTTAGTGGATCTAAGGCTTCTAATTGCCATCTTTTGATTTTTAATTCATTATTTAGTTATAATAATTCAAATTCTAGGCACCAGATAGACCAACATTATATCTGACTACTACTATCTAAAATATTGGGACTTTATTTACAGATTAATTGGCCTTGTGTATAGGAATAAGTGAATAAGATAGATTCCATAAGAATTGTATGAATTTTAATACCTGTACAGTAGTACTCTATTTTAATCACTGTTATTATATGCAAAGACATGGTGTTGATGCTTATAATTATTATTCAAAATCACCAACTTTAACTAGCAGAAAGGTTTCTTCGTATTTTTTAGTACAGTACTTGATACTGGAGATGAGGCAAGGGTGTCGAAGAGATCTAAGTGTTTTGAAAGTGATGTTACTCACATGATTTTACTTGTGCAGTTGTGATAAACTGTTCAGAGCCATTTTGAAATATTTTCCACCATCTTATCCTGACTAAAATATGTATGAATAGAGTATTATATACGATACCCTGTATATTATAACATGAACACACACATTGATTTTTTTGTAAGATGACAACCTAAGAAATTTTTTTTTTACCCTTTTTGATTGTGTTGACATCCTGGACTCAACTTAAAATACATACTGCACATATATAATTTGATATATAAAATACTGTATGCAACTAATGTGTTGAAGGACAATTAAAAAATTCTGTCATTGGGTTCCATTTTTGTTTCTTTATAATGCAGATTTTGTTTTCATCCTGTTGGAAATTGACTGTACAAATATATACAGTACATACTCATAGATCATAATCGTTACCCCAGGTGTTTCTTAAATTAGTAGTCAGAATTGTACTTTTTTTTTAGACCAGCTAACACCAGTAAACAGTGTGAAACCTGTGTAATGTGAAGTGAGGTATTTTGAATCCTGAAAGATTAAGTTTTCCTATTTTATTTAACCTGACCAATAAAAATACTTTTCTCAACAGCTTCAATCTTTGCTTGGACTCGTGGTTTGGCCCACCGTGCAAAGCTCGATGATAATGAACCCTTGGCTAGATATGCAACATCTCTGGAGCAAGTGTGTGTGGATACTATTGAATCAGGGTCCATGACCAAGGATTTGGCCATTTGCATCAAGGGAATGGCCAGGTAAGTAGAAAGTATATTTTGTTTTAAAGTTTCCAGAGTGCTGATAATATAAATATATTACTGTAATTGTAATTATAAAAATGAAAATCCTTTGGTTACACAAATTTTTGCTATTACTCAATATCCCAACAGATCGTGTGATTGAGGCAGGTGGCCAAGTGATATGAGTTAAGAGATGTCATTGAAATTGGGTTATGTGAACTGAGGTGCTATGAACACTCCTGATTAGATTAGATTAGGATTACAACCTATATAACTCTGTATATATACATAGAAGATTTTAGATTTGTGTGTGGTCTGAATAGGCTAGTTGACTGTTTAAAAGTTTTCAATTGCCAGTCCTGATTAACAACAAACTAAATTTCTTATTTTTCTTAGCCATTACTTCAAACTCGATATTCCATTGAGCTTACCCATTTCTTTAAATAGTTCTCATTCTGCTTAGAGGAATAGACACTGTGTAAATATGATAAATTTTTCCATCCTTTTCAGTGTGACTCGCAGTGATTACCTCAATACATTCGAGTTTATGGATAAGCTTGCTGAAAATTTGCACAAGAAGATATCTATATGACTCGTTATTCCTGAACTCCAGCCTGCAGCAAAACTCTAGCACAACGTTCCTAAGAGTTGAACATAAAAATACATTACTTTTTTTTGTATGCTTTGTAGATGAAACTGATCTTGTACAAATTATAATTTGTCAAAAATATGGGTAGGGGGCAGTCTTCAGGTAGCTTTTTTTTTATATATATCTATATATATTTGTAGAGTCCATATATAGTTTTTAGTATGGTAAGTTGTACAATTCATTATCCAGATCATTTTTTTATTTATTTGAATTAACTGTACAGAATTAAAAATTCAGGTGTATAGTTACAAATTTGCTTTTGAAGTTTAGAATTAGTTGCCATTTTTATTTTTTTTGTAATGTGTTTTGTATTGAGCCAAGATTAAAAATTTTTGCTATGCATACATTTTTTAAGGCACATTTTTGATACACATTTTTTATTGAAGCATTTTTTAGTGATGGTTGTTCCTAGATGTCAGCACTAAATAAAAATCTAATTTTTTTTATTTTAATTCTTAACCTTTTTGTGATTTTTTTAGTTAGTATTTCTGGTAGTAAATTAGTTTACCTCTGCTGTGCATTGAATTGCAGCCTTCTCTTGGAAGTTGAGAAGAAGAATAAGAGCAATAATATAACTTTGGATTTTGTTATTCTAGTCAGCCTGTTCTTTCAAGAAATCCACAAACTTATGTACTGAGCCATAAATGCAACAACAATGATGATTTTTTTTTCAACAAGTCGGCCGTCTCCCACCGAGGCAGGGTGACCCAAAGAGAAAGATAATCCCCAAAAAGAAAATACTTTCATCATCATTCAACACTTTCACCTCATTCACACATAATCACTTTTTGCAGAGGTGTCCAGAATACAACAGTTTAGAAGTTTTTTTTTTTTTTTTTTTTTTTTCAACAAGTCGGCCGTCTCCCACCGAGGCAGGGTGACCCAAAAAAAGAAAGAAAATCCCCAAAAAGAAAATACTTTCATCATCATTCAACACTTTCACCACACTCGCACATTATCACTGTTTTTGCAGAGGTGCTCAGGATACAACAGTCTAGAAGCATACACATATAAAGATACACAACATATCCCTCCAAACTGCCAATATCCCAAACCCCTCCTTTAAAGTGCAGGCATTGTACTTCCCATTTCCAGGACTCAAGTCCAACTATATAAGAACATAACATAAGAAAATAAGAATGTAGGAACATTGCAGAAGGCCTACTGGCCCATACGAGGCAGGTCCTTATCAAAACGACATCTACCTAAAGCTACTCAAGAAATAACTCCCGTACCCCTTAACACCAATCAAACCCAGCCCCTCCCACTCATATATTTGTCCAGTCTCTTCTTAAAGCTCCTCTTCAAGGGGGGCTCCTTGGCGTGGTGAAGAGGCTCTTGGTCTGAGGAATTAGCCCTGTCGGTCTTCTTCCTCAGACCGAACCTAATTACCCCCCATTCTCCCCTCCCCTATCCCATCCTCCCCATCCTCCCCTTTTTCCATTCCTCCTCCTCCTCCTCACCCCTCCCTTTTGCCCTTCCTCTTTTTAGCCTTCGTGATTTCTCCCACAGGCGTGCTAGTTCCTAGGTAGGGGAAAGGACACCGGGGTCGATCCCATTCCGTTGAGGTTTCTTGGCGGTGGCGTAGTTTGCCGTGGAATCTGGATTGCCTAGGGATGTCCCGATCCCTCTCCGGTATCCCGGAGTAGCTTTGGGTGTCTTTTGGGCGACGGGTGTATCTCTGGAAGCCACCTTTCGGATTCCGGGGGTGGTGGCTGAAGGAGGTATGCTTTGTGGCGGATATCCGGCCGCCCTCTCTTTTGTCCACCGAGGTAGCTCGGCAGATGTGAGGTTGCTATCCCGGATTGCTGGTTTACTGGCATGAAGGGTAGGGTATGGCACGGGTTCCATGCTGCATCTGCGCTACTAGCGGTGTCGAGTCCTCTTGGGCGCGGAGGGAGATTTCCGGCCCTTTCATTCCTCCTGGGAACTATTCCTCCCCGCTCCCCCCTTTTTTTATTCTTTTTTTTGTTTTTATTTTCTTTTCTTCTTTCTTTTTTTTTCTTAAAAACAAAAAGCAAAGGAGTAACCTAACCATGGCAGCCCTAGTCCATGAAACCACTACCCCCGGGCCCCTTCTTGATACCGCACCCCATTCTGACCCTGCCTTGTGTTTAGACCACTCTTCGGACACTCCTGATGCCCCTGTACCTCTTGCTGGTGCTGTTTCCTCACCCGCTTCAGGTACCGGGGCTTCGACTGACTCCTTCGATTTGTCTGAACTCCGCTCTCCTTTGACTATGCTTCCGGCTTCTCCCTCTACGGTACGGCAATTTTCGAATCGCCCACCCATTTCATGCCGGACCAACTCCGGTCCTACTCCTAAACGCCAACGTCAATCTCCTGATGATGCTCCGTCGTTACCTTCCCATTCTACTCGGAAACGACCGACACGTCAAGCACTCCCTCTCCACGCTCAGTTTCGGACCACACAATGGACTAAATTCTTTACTTTAAGACCAACTTCTTCTTCTGCCTACCTTTCTGACCATAGTATTGCCAAAGCGCTCCTGCGTCATGTTGGCAGAGATATTTCATTTCACGCTCTCAAGAGCGGTACGCGCATCGTCACTGTCCAGAATGCTACCCAAGCTCATGATCTTTCTCTCCTTTCGAATATCGATACTACTCCTATCACTATTGAAAAACATCTTTCTCTCAATTCTTGTAGTGGTACTGTCATTCTGCCCCATACCATAGTCCAACAGAATTTCCAGTCATGTGGCAATGACATTTTTGAACAGCTGGAACTCCAGGATCTCCCAATCCTCAAAGTAGACACTTATGTCCTTCCTGCCCGGGGGCGGAGACGTTACCCTTGCAATGTGGCTCGTTTAACTTTTGACAGCCGAGAACTCCCGTCCTCTGTATATGTCGCGGGACATCGGTTACAAGTTCGAAAGGTGATACCTACACCGCAACAATGTAGAAATTGCTGGCGTTTTGGTCACCCAGCGAAATATTGCAGATCTATGGCCGAATGCCCAGTCTGTGGTGCCGACAACCATTCTAATACATCTTGCAGTCAACCTCCATCTTGCCTTAATTGTAATGAAGCTCACCCTTCGTACTCCCGCCGTTGCCAGGTCTACTTAAATGAACGTGAAATCCGTTGCCTCAAAGAGGCAGAAGGTCTCCCTTATGCTATGGCAGTTACTCATCTCCGCCTCCAAGGGAGACTACCCCGTGTTTCTTATTCTCGTGTTTCCAAACATCCCCCCACTTCTGGGGTCCCATCTTCTGCAGCCTCCTCTGTTGTTACCCCTCCCATAGCCATTACGGCATCTAATCCTTTTGCTGTCCTGGGCTCTGACGTCCCGACTACAACTCAGTCTGTTCTCACATCTTCGCGTCCTTCCTCACAAGCCCCAGTATCGACAAGACCTCGTACGACACCTAATACCAATCGCCCCTCTACTCAGAAGTCCAAAAAATCCACATTGCTCAAATCTTCTTTGCCCCTTCCTTCCCTTCTTCCACCTCCACACGTTACCTTTCCAGTCTCTGTACCTAGTTCTTCCCCTCTCTCTGGCTCTATTACAAGTGTGGAGATTCACCCTCCTCCTCGTACTATGCCTTCCACCCCTGTCCCCTCCCAAGTTTCTCCCTCTTCTGTCACCTCCCAGGTTTCTACCTCTTCTGTCCCCCCCCACACTTCATCTCCAGTCCCTTACACTTTTCCCTCCCCCTCTACTTTGGTACAGTCCATTACTGTCCCAATCTTTACTCACCCTCCTCCTCCTATCTCCAATATGGTTTCCCATACATCTTTGAATTCAGAAACACTTGAAGCCATTTCAGAATATATTGCAGAGACTAAACCTTCAATGGACACTGATTCACTTCCTGTTCCTTCTCTTCCCTCTCCTCCATCTTCACAACCCCATTCTTCGCAACGCTCCGTTCCTTCGCTACTTGAACATCTTCCAATGCCACCACACGTTGACTTTTCTAACCCCTCTAGTCCGTAGGTGCCTTTACCTACAGATTCCTGATATTTTCTTCATCGCCAATCATGGCCTATTTACAGTGGAATATCCGCGGCCTCAGGGGTAATCGGGGTGAGCTTCAGATGTTGCTTTCCAGGTTTTCCCCTGTTGGTGCTTGCTTACAAGAACCAAAATTACACTCGGCTGTTTTCCAACCTATCTCAGGCTATAATTTATTGTATTCTTCGGATCCTTTCTCAGATGGGACCTTTAATGAAAGTGCCCTTCTTCTACGCAATGATATTCCGTACTGTCAACTATTTGTCCATACCTCGCTGCATTACACTGCAGCCCGTATCCACTTGAATAAGTGGTTTACAATATGTTCTTTATATCTCTCTCCTTCTCGAGCATTTTCTATCCCAGACTTTGCCTTTCTTGTTTCATCCTTACCACCACCACTTCTGTTACTTGGTGATTTTAATGCCCACCATTTCCTCTGGGGGGGGTCTCATTGTGACTCACGTGGCATTCAGTTGGAGGCTTTTCTTGCCTCTCACCCCCTCCATGTTTTAAATACGGGTACTCCCACCCATTTTGATCCTCGTACTCATACTCTCTCTTGCATCGATCTATCAGTCTGCTCTTCCTCCACTGCACTAGACTTCACCTGGTCTGTTCTACCAGACTTACATGACAGCGATCATTTTCCGATCATTCTTACTTCTCCTTCCTATTCACCACCTTCCCGTAGCCCTCGCTGGCAATTTGATCGGGCAAATTGGGATATTTACTCACACCTCACTGCTTTTAGTGAGGTTCCTTCTTCATCCTCCATTGATGAGCTCCTACACATCTTCTCGACATCAGTTTATACCGCAGCTTCTCATTCTATACCCCACACCTCAGGCAGGCATTCTCAGAAGTGTGTGCCTTGGTGGTCTCCTGCTTGTGCTCGTGCAGTACGTTTGAAACGTGCTGCATGGGGCAGGTACCGGTACAATAGAACCGCTGAGAGACTTGTTGATTTTAAGCAGAAGCGTGCGATCGCTCGCCGTGTCATCCGTGAAGCTAAACGCACTTGTTGGCGAGACTATGTTTCCACCATCACCTCTGCTTCTTCTATGAGTGCAGTCTGGAAAAAAGTGTGGAAATTGAGTGGTAAATACTCTCCTGACCCGGCTCCTGTTCTACGGGTCACTGGTGTTGATATAGCAAACCCTCTCGACGTTGCCATTGAACTTGGCACACATCTGGTCCGTATTTCCCGAGGGCTCCATCTATGCCCCTCGTTTCTTTCCTCAAAGTCTGCCAGAGAGTTAGTACCCTTGGACTTTTCTTCTCTCGGAGAAGAACAGTATAATGTGCCTTTTACACTTCAAGAACTGGAGGCAACGCTCTCAGCTTGCCGATCATCGGCAGCTGGGCCTGATGACATTCATATTCGTATGTTACAACATTTACATCGGTCAGCCCTTGTAGTCCTCTTACACCTCTTCAATCTTATTTGGGCACAAGGAGTTCTTCCCCAGCTGTGGAAATCTGCCATTGTTCTCCCTTTCCGCAAACCGGGTACTACAGGACATGATGCCTCCCACTATCGCCCCATCGCTCTTACAAGTGCAGTTTGCAAAGTGATGGAACGCCTCGTAAATCGACGTTTAATGTGGTATTTAGAGACTCACAACAGTCTCTCCGCTAGTCAATATGGCTTTCGTAAGGGTCGTTCTACCATAGACCCCTTACTACGCTTGGATACGTATGTTCGTAATGCCTTTGCGAATAATCACTCAGTTATTGCCATATTTTTTGACCTTGAGAAGGCATATGACACAACTTGGAGGTATAATATTTTGGCCCAGGCCCATTCCTTAGGCCTCCGAGGCAATCTACCATCCTTCCTTAAGAACTTTTTAACTGACAGACATTTCCGTGTTCGAGTCAATAATGTTCTTTCCCCGGACTTCGTCCAAGCTGAAGGTGTCCCTCAGGGATGTGTTCTAAGCACAACACTTTTTCTCCTTGCTATAAATGATTTGGCCTCTGTTCTTCCACCCAATATTTGGTCATCACTCTATGTTGATGACTTCGCTATTGCTTGTGCAGGCGCTGACTGTCACCTTATTGCAGTTTCTCTCCAGCATGCGGTCGACCGTGTTTCCACTTGGGCCACCACACATGGGTTTAAATTTTCAAGTACCAAAACTCACCAAATTACTTTCACTAGACGCTCTGTTATCTCCGATCATCCTTTGTATCTCTATGGCTCCCGTATCCCCGAACGTGATACAGTCAGGTTTCTAGGCCTTCTCTTTGACCGTCGGTTAACCTGGAAACCTCACATTACCTCTCTGAAGGCAACTTGTCACAGCCGGCTAAACCTTCTTAAAACCCTTGCTCATCTTTCCTGGGGAGCTGATCGTCGAACTCTGCTTCGCCTACATTCAGCCCTCGTTTTATCGAAACTCGATTATGGTGACCAGATTTATTCCGCGGCCTCTCCTGCTACTCTCTCTAGCCTTAACTCTATCCATCACCAAGGCTTACGTTTGTGCCTTGGTGCTTTTCGCTCTTCCCCTGTTGAGAGCCTCTATACAGAAGCAAATGTTCCATCCTTGTCTGATCGCCGTGATGCCCATTGCCTTCGTTACTATGTACGCTCTCACGATCTACACAATCCTTCCATTTATAGAATGGTCACCGATATTAGTAGACATTCTTTATTCGTTCGCCGCCCCTGTTTGCTCCGTCCCTTTTCTCTTCGCCTACTTTCACTCTTGTCTTCCCTTCAGTTACCACCTTTATATGTTCATGTAGCATCTCACTTTTCCCTACCCCCCTGGGAAGTTCCAGCTGTTCGGGTCTGTTCTTTCTCACTCCCTTGCTCGAAAGCTCAACTGCCTACGGTGGCTTCCCGCTCTCTTTTTCTTGATCACTTCCACTCTCATTCTCATGCCACCGCTGTGTACACAGATGGCTCTAAGTCTTCAGACGGCGTCGGATTCGCAGCAGTGTTTCCGGACAGCGTCGTACGAGGGCATTTACTATCTTCAGCTAGCATTTTTACTGCTGAACTGTATGCCATTCTTGCAGCACTTATTCGTATCGCATCTATGCCTGTGTCATCATTTGTAGTAGTCTCAGACTCCCTTAGTGCTCTACAGGCTATACGAAAATTTGATACATCTCATCCCCTAGTTCTCCGTATCCAACTTTGGCTACGCCGTATCTCTACCAAACATAAAGATATTGTTTTTTGTTGGGTCCCTGGTCATGTCGACGTACAGGGCAATGAACAGGCAGACACTGCTGCGCGGTCAGCAGTATATGACCTACCAATTTCCTATCGAGGTGTTCCATTTCTGGACTATTTTGCTGCAATAGCTACCCACCTTCGCACCCGTTGGCAACAACGTTGGTCAACTCTGCTCGGTAACAAACTTCATTCTATTAAACCGAGCATAGGTTACTGGCCGTCTTCTTGTCATCAGTGCCGAGGTTGGGAGACCACTCTCTCCCGCCTTCGCATTGGCCACACTCGTCTTACTCATGGGTATCTCATGGAGAGGCACCCTGTTCCTCTCTGTGAGCAGTGTCAAGTTCCAGTATCGATTAGCCACATTCTGTTAGACTGCCCTCTCTATCAACGAGCACGCAGAATTTACCTCCAACGTCGTCTTCGTTCCCCTACTCTCTCTTTACCTTCCCTTCTTGCTGATGGACCCTCCTTTAATCCTGACTCTCTCATTGACTTCTTGACAACGACTGATTTACTCCACAAACTCTGATGATACTTTTCGCACTCCCCTCAGCCCTTTCTGGTTCAGTCTCTTGCTGCCCTTTACCCTTTCACCATCCACTGCCCCGCTGTTATCCGTAACCTGTTGCTCATCCATCTCCCTTTTGCCACCTGATGCCCTCGCTTCCTTCCTGCCCTGCAGCGCTGTATAGTCCTTGTGGCTTAGCGCTTCTTTTTGATTATAATAATAATAATCTTCTTAAAGCTACCCAAGGTCCTAGCCTCTATATGAAAATAACCGGTTTCCCTGAATCCCTTCACTAAATATTACCCTGCTCACACTCCAACAGATCGTCAGGTCCCAAGTACCATTCGTCTCCATTCACTCCTATCTAACATGCTCACGCACGCTTGCTGGAAGTCCAAGCCCCTTGCCCACAAAACCTCCTTTACCCCCTCTCTCCAACCCTTTCGAGGACGACCCCTACCCCGCCTTCCTTCCCCTATAGATTTATATGCTTTCCATGTCATTCTACTTTGATCCATTCTCTCTAAATGACCAAACCACCTCACAACCCCTCTTCTGCCCTCTGACTAATACTTTTATTAACTCCACACCTTCTCCTAATTTCCACACTCCGAATTTTCTGCATAATATTTACACCACACATTGCCCTTAAACAGGACATCTCCACTGCCTCCAACCGTCTCCTCGCTGCTCCATTTACCACCCAAGCTTCACACCCATATAAGAGTGTTGGTACTACTATACTTTCATACATTCCCTTCTTTGCCTCCATAGATAACGTTTTTTGACTCCACATATACCTCAACTCACCACTGACCTTTTTTCCCTCATCAATTCTATGATTAACCTCATCCTTCATAAATCCATCCGCCGACACGTCAACTCCCAAGTATCTGAAAACATTCACTTCTTCCATACTCCTCCCCAATTTGATATCCAATTTTTCTTTATCTAAGTCATTTGACACCCTCATCACCTTACTCTTTTCTATGTTCACTTTCAACTTTCTACCTTTACACACATTCCCAAACTCGTCCACTAACCTTTGCAATTTTTCTTTAGAATCTCCCATAAGCACAGTATCATCAGCAAAAAGTAACTGTGTCAATTCCCATTTTGAATTTGATTCCCCGAAATTTAATCCTACCCCTCTCCCGAACACCCTGGCATTTACTTCCTTTACAACCCCATCTATAAATATATTAAACAACCATGGTGACATTACACATCCCTGTCTAAGACCTACTTTTACCGGGAAGTAGTCTCCCTCTCTTCTACACACCCTAACCTGAGCCTCACTATCCTCATAAAAACTCTTTACAGTATTTAATAACTTACCACCTATTCCATATACTTGCAACATCTGCCACATTGCTCCTCTATCCACTCTATCATATGCCTTTTCTAAATCCATAAATGCAATAAAAACTTCCCTACCTTTATCTAAATACTGTTCACATATATGCTTCAATGTAAACACTTGATCTACACATCCCCTATCCACTCTAAAACCTCCTTGCTCATCCCCAACAGGACAAGGATCAGTCTGTCTAAAAGGGCAGCAATATGCAGAATCTTTTCTAAGCCTGATGTAAAAGGTACAAGCACATCAGTAAGATACTTGGCTTCATTAAGCTTAATAGCCTTAAATGTTAGATAGGACAATTTTTCAGTATCTACCTACACCCGTTAATTCCCTTATTCTGCAGCCTTGGTCCATCCAAGTTGTATATAAATTCATTGTCACTTTCATCCCTCTTCTCACTGCATGGCAACTCTGGGTCAGTTACATCATCTCCATACTGGTTTTCTTTGTCCCCAGGTGCTGTATAGCCCTTGTGGCTTAGCTTTTCTTTTTGATTATAATAATAATATTATAATAATAATATTATAATAATAATAATGGAGGCAAAGAAGGGAATGTATGAAAGTATAGTAGTACCAACACTCTTATATGGGTGTGAAGCTTGGGTGGTAAATGCAGCAGCGAGGAGACGGTTGGAGGCAGTGGAGATGTCCTGTTTAAGGGCAATGTGTGGTGTAAATATTATGCAGAAAATTCGGAGTGTGGAAATTAGGAGAAGGTGTGGAGTTAATAAAAGTATTAGTCAGAGGGCAGAAGAGGGGTTGTTGAGGTGGTTTGGTCATTTAGAGAGAATGGATCAAAGTAGAATGACATGGAAAGTATATAAATCTATAGGGGAAGGAAGGCGGGGTAGGGGTCGTCCTCGAAAGGGTTGGAGAGAGGGGGTAAAGGAGGTTTTGTGGGGAAGGGGCTTGGACTTCCAGCAAGCGTGCGTGAGCGTGTTAGATAGGAGTGAATGGAGACGAATGGTACTTGGGACCTGACGATCTGTTGGAGTGTGAGCAGGGTAATATTTAGTGAAGGGATTCAGGGAAACCGGTTATTTTCATATAGTCGGACTCGAGTCCTGGAAATGGGAAGTACAATGCCTGCACTTTAAAGGAGGGGTTTGGGATATTGGCAGTTTGGAGGGATATGTTGTGTGTCTTTATATGTGTATGCTTCTGGACTGTTGTATTCTGAGCACCTCTGCAAAAACAGTGATAATGTGCGAGTGTGGTGAAAGTGTTGAATGATGATGAAAGTATTTTCTTTTTGGGGATTTTCTTTCTTTTTTTTTGGGTCACCCTGCCTCGGTGGGAAACGGCCGACTTGTTGAAAAAAAAAAAAAAAATAATAATAATTTGTCCCCAGGTGCTAACCTAAGGTTCACTCTGTAGGCAACTTTGGCCTCTCCATCTTCTGAAATCCTGTAAAAACCTCATTCTTTATTTAGTTTGTGGATGATAAATGCCTTATTGTCTTGTTTCTCACAACCTCCCTTTGCATGAAGGTTCTTGACAAGCATCTACTGCCCTACCTTAAACATTTATTCCCTAATCTTCTTAAACCTTGACTTACAGGCATTGCTTCTTCCTAAAATGTTGGCTTGCTACAGTCCATGCAATGTGCAGAGCATCACATTGGGCTGCTACCCAGTCATTGCAAGGTACCTCGTGTCCTTCTGCCCTATCTAATAACAGATCCAGAGAAAATCTCAGCTCTTTTAATTTAAACCAGGTAGTAAGGGAGAAGCAAATGGAGTTGAGAGCGAGAGATAGATATAGTTATAGTTATAGTGACCCTAAATGTTTTGTTCACTGGCTTTCATGCTTGGTTGGTAGGGTTTGTAGCACTGATACACGTTACAGGGAAATCGCTCTCACTGTCCATTCCCGGTAGGGTGATACGGGTTTGTGTAGGTTTCACCAGTTTTCTCATGCACTGCATAGGTTCTTAATCAGTACACTTTGACACTGGGAACCTTGATTAGTGTGAACCCTCCCAGGATGTCATACCTGTTAAATATCTCATTCACTACTAGTGTGGCCAGTGCATCTGTATTCTTCCTGCCGTTATGTCATGGTTCCAGTAAGGAAGAATCCAAGGTTAGTATCTCAAAAAGGTGACATGCAGACAGTGCCTTCATCTGGGTCCACATTTCTGGCACCACTGGATCGAAACTGAATGCCTCCCATTCCACCAGGCGCTGTATAGCGCTGTATAGTAATAATAATTCTGGAACCACTGCCTCTTGCTACAGTACACTGACATCAGAGCCTGCAATGTTCCATTACATCTTTGTGTATACACTGCAAGTACCACCTGTATTTGATTAGCTGTGTCATTTGTTCAACCACTTGTTGGCCTACATCATTATGCATGTCTTTCATCACTTGCTCTTTCAAGACAACTAGCAACACAAGTTGCCTAACATGCTTTCTCCCAGGCCTTTTCCATTCACAATACAGCTGGGTATGACCTCCATATGTTTAGTGCTAGGAATGTAATGGCAATGTGGTAATACTATCTATAGGCAACAGACACTAACATTTATACTGTCCTAAGCCATGCTTTTCATTTTATATTTTCTGTTAAATGCAGGTTTTGAGTTAGTTTCCCAAAATTCTGTGCATCCTACAGGCTTTCCAATTGTTGTATATTTTGTCGATGCAGCAACGTGAAACAAAGCATCTAAATCTAAATAATAAAATAGCACAGATTCTTATTGCTCTGGCAAAGCTAGAAATTAAGGGAGCTAAGATCAGCAATGACAATACACCACAGGATGTGTATATTTATTGATGTGTGACATAATACATGTACAAACACATTAGACAAGACATATAGAGAGAGGGCAGCAGGCCCAGCCTGGCCCCTAGGACACCAGGCACAGGTGTGGCTGCACACCTGTGCAGACTACCTTTCTGCACAGCAGAGAGGTGGGAACATAGTCACAAACAAAAGAAACTTTTCAAAGTAAATGAAGTGTAAGAGAACATTTTGTGCCTGTAAAGTCTTAGTGAGTTGATAATACAGTAGAAGTGCACATATACAAGAAAGTAGAAAGTGTGGAATACAATAAAGATAGCATTTCATACATCAAAAAATATCCCTCAAAATTTTTGTATAAACTTACTATATCACCCCAAAACAAAGAATGACCTACAACAGATACCAGCAGCACACTAGATTATACTAGAGGGCTTTGTGCTTTTTTGGAGAATATGGTATAAGAGATTACACTAGATGTTATCCGTGGGCTCGGGTATCTTGCCGAAGTCAGCGTTGGAGATGTCGTAGAGAGATTCTGCTTGCTCACAAGGAAAGGCGTCTTCAGGGTGGGCACAGGTGAGGGACTCCTGGCTGAAGACTGTCTGGTTCCCGCAGATGAACGAGAAATGAGCTTGTTGAAGAATCTGAAAAGAACAAGGTGTAATTTTTGTTTTCTATTATGCATGTCTCTCATATTTAAATAACTGGAAATGCTTTATTATAGCAAATTAAACTCTCCTCTTGGACTTCTACCTATCCCCCACATTACTAACCCCAAATATATGCACTCCCTTTCAATGTAATTGAATAGTTCCTGCACAGGAATCATTCAACTAAACTGAATGGTTACACGAGCAACCTGGGAATCAATTCTCAGGGGTATATACTGATAAGGGCATTTGTCTCACGCTTATACAATAATGTAAAGCAATATAGAATGTTTCTATTGTAACTGTTATTCAAGTGGCAGCACTGATGACCCACCCTGCCTGTAAGCTCATCCACCACAGGATGACAGATGTGAAAGATTCTGCAGTCATTGGCCACATCGGCATAGTAGCCATAGGGGCGGTTCTCACAGGAGAACACCTGGTTGGGAGGGCCACCCAAGATCTCGAGAAAACCATCAGGTAGTTGGTAGGCCATGCGGGCGGCAGTGACGGAGGCCAGGGCGAGGAAAATCACAATCTTCATGTCGCTAGAGATGAAAATATGGCTCTTCTGAAGGTGTAAAGAAACTGTTAAATCAGATTAGGACAATATATTAAATGCGTAGAATTCTAAACACACAAAGAAACTGCTTCAGCTACTGCCTTAAGGACTGTAAAGAAGTAAAGAATCAGTACATTAAGATAAGATAAGATAAGATTTCGTTCGGATTTTTAACCCCGGAGGGTTAGCCACCCAGGATAACCCAAGAAAGTCAGTGCGTCATCGAGGACTGTCTAACTTATTTCCATTGGGGTCCTTAATCTTGTCCCCCAGGATGCGACCCACACCAGTCGACTAACACCCAGGTACCTATTTGCTGCTAGGTGAACAGGACAACAGGTGTAAGGAAACGTGTCGAATGTTTCCACCCGCCGGGAATCGAACCCGGGCCCTCCGTGTGTGAAGCGGGAGCTTTAGCCACCAGGCCACCGGGCCACGTACGTGTAGACGTACATGACTTGTCTGCAGGATTGTGAAGATATAGGGCAACTGGCCCATAATGCCTAGGCATAATAGAGACTCTCTTTGCATTGCAACCCACTATTGTATATACACAATCTCAATGTACTGTTTGCAAAGACATTAAATAAATAAATAAATGTGAAAGAATAGTGAAAAGGATCAGATGCCGTTCATGATAATGTTAATGGTAATGTAGAGAGCACTGTAACTCCCTCATACCAAAACAAAAATGACCAAGCGCAAAATAAATATGAATGACACATGTTTAGTGCATTTCTATGAGTATATTTAAAATATGCTGTTGAGTCTGGCAAAATATTCTTTTTCCCCAAGAAATCTCCCGACTTCGGTAAGGGGCTCTTGATCAAGGGGATTGGACCTGACTTCCCCTGAATCGAAGTTTAACATTCCTTTAGACGCTATATGATCCATGCAGATTTAGCGCTCCACATGAATGCAATAATCATAATCATCTGCAAAATAATGGGTTACCAGAAATACATGATCAATAAAATATAATAATGATTTTGTGATTCATAATGGGTTGGCAAATATCTTTGTTAGTGGGTTTGGGTTCGAGAAAGACCCGCCTAGTATGGGCCAGTAGGCCTGCTGCAGTGTTCCTTCTCTCTTGTGTTAAAAAAAAGTAGATTAAAACGGTGACCTGAAAACTTCATTAAGGGTAAACCGAAGACTGCGTTGAAACTAAAGGAGGAACATACGTCACAACGCTGGCAGAAGCATGCGAATTTAAAAGCAAAATTGCTAAAAAAAAAAAGACAGTAGCACAAAAGGTGCATCCCCGTGTGTCCAGTCTGGCTGGAGGATGCTCAGGGAGGAGCAGGTTATAAGGTCATTTAAGTGGCTATTTTACCTGCTGCGGGTATAAAAAGCCAACTACTCACGTCACTTTGGCACAGATCCTCGTGAGTTAACACTGTTGGTCTGGGAAGGTATAGTACTGTTGGTCTGGGAACGTATGGCACTGTTGGTCTGGGAGAGTACTACACTGTAGGTCTGGAAAGGTACGGCACTGTTGGTCTGTGAAGGTGCAGCACTGCTGGTCTAGGAAGGTACAGCATTGTTGGTCTGTGAAGGTGCAACACTGGAAATATAAACACATATGCAGTTTAATGTGATCCTTTATTGACAACGTTTCGCCCACATAGTGGGCTTTTTCAAGTCAAACATCTGTTTGTGATTTGAAAAAGCCCACTATGTGGGCGAAACGTTGTCAATAAAGGATCACATTAAACTGCATATGTGTTTATATTTCCATTGTGTCGGTATTTTATACCATTTATTTCCAAGGTGCAACACTGTTGGTCTGGGAAGGTAACTTGCAGCACTTTCTGGTAGGACTAACAGGTGGTCGTTGTTGTTATGGCGGACCACAACTAGTGCTGACCCTAGTTGGTCAACACAGCACAAGTGGTCTCACCACCTACTCAATCGGTCACTTTGTTTTAGTATGGTCCGTAATTCTCGTCTGATTTCCAAGTCATAATTCACAATATTAACCATTCTTAATTAGGAACCAAGTCAATGAAAGATACTCTGAATTACAACTACAGTCATGTTTTAAGTTATGAAAAAAAAAAAAACTTTTCAGGAATAAGTGTATTTAAGATTTGCAATTACCGAAGCCGTATCTTGAAAGAATCATTGAGTGTTTTTGAAACAAAATTTTAAGCATTTTTTGTTTGTAATTTGGATAGACAACAACGTGTTTCCAACAGTCTCCAAGAGCGTGAATGTACCTCCCGTGTTGACTCTTCAGTGTTTGTGAGTGTTCTTTATACTCAAGCTTACTCGGTTGTTCTGGGAGGAGGATCCTGACGAGGCAGGTTACCGCTGTGGCGTGGTGGAGCTGACTGTGAAGATGCCCCAAGAGTCGCTTATTTATATACAGCGCCAAGAGGCGCCCACGACCTCTGACATCATATGTAAACATTGTGTAACTAGGCATAGTCGTGAGTGACTCTATGAAAGGTGTAAGTGTGTGTGTACTCACCTATATGTGGTTGCAGGAGTTGATTCACAGCTCCTGTGTGTGTTTAATGAAAGTTAAGCGTTAAATCCACAAGGGTCATACAGATTGTGTGTATATGTGTGTGTGGGTACTCACATATTTGGTTGCAGGGGTCGATTCACAGCTCCTGGCTCAGACTCTTCGCTGGTCTCTACTAGGTCCACTCTCTCCTTGCTCCATGAGCTTTATCGTACCTCTTCTTCAAGCTATGTATGAATCTTGCCTCTACTACATCACTCTCCAGACTGTTCCTTCCTGACAATTCTACGACTGAAGAAATACTTCCTAACATCCCTGTGGCTCATCTGAATTTTCAACTTCCAGTCGTGACCCCTTGTTGCCGTGTCCCACCTCTGAAACATCTAGTCCCTATCCAGCATGTCAATTCCTCTCAGTATTTTATATGTCATTATCATGTCCTCCCTATCCCTCCTGTCTAGCGTCGTCAGGGTGATTTCCCTTAACTTCTCCTTGTAGGACATAATAGCTCCAGGACTTCTTGCAAACCATTACACTTTCTCTAATTTCTTGATGTGCTTGACCAGGTGTGGGTTCCATAATGGTGCTGCGTACTCCAGTGTGGGGCTGACGTACAAGGTGTGCAGAGTCTGGAATGCTTCTTTACTCAGGTGTCGGAACGCTATTCTTAGGTTTGCCAGGCGCCCCATATGCTGCAGTTATTTGGTTGATGTACGCTTCAGATGTGCTCGGTATTATACTCGCCCTTCAAGATCCTTTTTCTTGAGTGAGGTTTGCAGTCTATGGCCCCCTAGCCTGTACTCTGCGGTCTTATTTGACCTTTCCTAATGTTCGTGACTTTGCACTTGGTAGGGTTAAACTCTAGGAGCCAGTTTTTAGACCAGATTTCCAGCCTGTCCAGACTCCTTTGTAGTTCTACCTGATCCTCATCCACCCGAATTCTCTGCATAAGCTTCACAACGTCTGCAAACAGGGACACCTCTCAATCTATCCCATCCATCAAAAACAGCATCGGCCCTAGGACTGACGCTTGGGGAACCCCGCTCATCACAAGCGTCCGCTCTTACCCCTTGTCACGTACCATCACTCGTTGTTTCCTCCCTGTTAGATATTCTCTGATCCATGTGTGTGTGTTATTATAATCAAAACTAAACGCTAAACCCAAAGGATCATACATCTTGTATATGTGGTAAATACACTAAACCATTTTGACATATATATATATATATATATATATATATATATATATATATATATATATATATATATATATATATATATATATATACAAAAATTGCAGACAGGCGATTTTAACAATGCAAGAGTACTTTCACACTTCTCAGTGCATCATCAGGAGTTGTGCAATGTTGCAAGGACAACAACAGGAGAAATAGGATAAGTTTTCAGAGTATGGTAGTGCGGTGGCACCAGCAAATCTCAGAGAGGGAGAGGCCCAGGGGAATCCGCTGGGCCTAAAACAGACTTAAATTCATTACTTCTATTTTAAATATCTTATAGACAATAGTTGCTCAGGTGAAAAGAAAGAGCCACACGTAATTGGATACCAAGCCATGTTGATATCCAAGGAAATGAGGCTGCAAATCAAGCCGCGAGACTGGCCATAAGTAATCCCTAAATTCTGATTCATATATCAGTAAGTCTGCATCAGATCAAATAGTTGAAAACTTTGCAAGGCAAACAAAGGACACTCCCGACTCTTCAAGGTCTCACCTGGCAACTGAAGCTCAACGTATAACCTATTATCGGCTGCGTTAAGGGTACTCTACCGCATGGATGATAGCTGAGAAGTCAGACGAAAACAGTGTGAACACTGGCAACAGTATGTCAGACAGTTACTCATCCATTACCTGCTGGAATGCCAAGCGACCCTTCCATCAGAAAATTGCCCCTTCACTCCACCACCCAACAAGGACCTAACTAAAACTGCCGTTAGCTTTGTGTTCCTAAGAGTAAATGACTTAGGGACACTTACGGTAATTCAAGTAAAATACCCTCCACCTGAGTACTCTAAAATACAACACAGTAAGTGCCAGGGGCCCAAGACTGTTCAACTGCCTCTCAGCATACATAAGGGGGACTACCAATAGACTCCTGCCTTCAAGAGGGAGCTGGACAGGCACCTAAAGTCAGTACCTGATCAGCCGGGCTGTAATTTGTACGTCGTTTTGCGTGCAACCAGGAGTAACAGGTTGATCAGGTCCTGATCCACCGCGAAGCCTGGTCATGGACCGGGCCGCGGGGGCGTTGACACCTGAAACACCCTACAGGTATACCTCATTAACGTATTGGTGGATAATTTGTTAATTTTAGACAATTATTATAAAAATTAGACGGTATGTTTAACCCATCTTAGTAACGACAGGCCAGCGATGAAGAAAGCCTTGACCTCTTCCTTAGCAATCATCACTTAAAATATAAATCTCATTATCAAGGGTACTACTACATACACTATGTCTTATCATGATTAACTATATGTGCAAACGAGACTCAAGGGAACCAGTGGAAAGTCATCATATGAATAAATCCGGCGTGAGGAGATTTTTTCTGTAAAGAATATCAAAACAACATATTCCTAGTACTGATTTGATAAAGCTCAATTAAGAGAGAGAGAGAGAGAGATAGAGGTGTTAATAAAGAAGTAAGCAAAAACTAGTGTCTTTTACCCTGCTTGCAGGCAAGCCATGTATACAACAGTGACATATTCTTCAGATAATGTACAGAGCGCTGAAGTGGTTCATGTTGCTTGAAGCCTATCAAACACATGATGATCGCTGAGGCTGCATGTCACCTGTCCACCACCAGTCAAGGTTGCTGGATGGAGGTTAAAGCCTGTCAACTACACTAAGGTCCCATAACTTTTGCACTACCAGACAATAATACCTCAGTCCCTAAAATAGGCATTAAAGTAAACTTCCAGTATATATGTGTAAGGAGAACTGCACTATCGATGTGTATCCTGTGACTAGTCAAGAATACATCTCGGCGTATATACCCACTTACTCCCAGAAAAAAAAAAACAGTAATCGAATTAAATATATATTATCTTTGATTTCATTTGTTAATGCTGATTGATTGGGAAAACTTGTGGAAAAGAAACAGCTAAAATATGCATTTTGATGATTATCCATTTACATTATTTTATTTATATTATTAATATTCCCCCCAGAAATATTTCAATGTTCATTATATTTTTTAAGGTCCACTTCTGGTGTAAATTGTGGGACCCATAACCTCGGAGAAGTGGATAAAAAGACTTCAAGGGAGAATATTTCGATTTCTTCCTGAAGCCATTTAAATATTCCGCTTCCCCTACCACCCCATCTTTTCATTCTTTTTTACCAATAGTTATATTTTATTACATAATAATATGGTACAAGATATTTAAGGGATACATTGTTGGTAGCCTCAATATATGATGATCAGTGGGTCTCCTCAGATCCGTATTTATGACACACATTGTGTATATTCTGCTGGGTATCTCCCTTCTGATGTGTATATTCTGCTGGGTATCTCCCTTATGATGTATATATTCTGCTGGGTATCTCCCTTCTGATGTGTATATTCTGCTGGGTATCTCCCTTCTGATGTGTATATTCTGCTGGGCATCTCCCTTCTGATGTGTATATTCTGCTGGGCATCTCCCTTCTGATGTGTATATTCTGCTGGGCATCTCCCTTCTGATGTGTATATTCTGCTGGGTATCTCCCTTATGATGTATATATTCTGCTGGGTATCTCCCTTCTGATGTGTATATTCTGCTGGGCATCTCCCTTCTGATGTGTATATTCTGCTGGGTATCTCCCTTATGATGTATATATTCTGCTGGGTATCTCCCTTCTGATGTGTATATTCTGCTGGATATCTCCCTTCTGAGGTGTATATTCTGCTGGGTATCTCCCTTCTGATGTGTATATTCTGCTGGGTATCTCCCTTATGATGTATATATTCTGCTGGGTATCTCCCTTCTGATGTGTATATTCTGCTGGGTATCTCCCTTCTGATGTGTATATTCTGCTGGGCATCTCCCTTCTGATGTGTATATTCTGCTGGGCATCTCCCTTCTGATGTGTATATTCTGCTGGGCATCTCCCTTCTGATGTGTATATTCTGCTGGGTATCTCCCTTATGATGTATATATTCTGCTGGGTATCTCCCTTCTGATGTGTATATTCTGCTGGGCATCTCCCTTCTGATGTGTATATTCTGCTGGGTATCTCCCTTATGATGTATATATTCTGCTGGGTATCTCCCTTCTGATGTGTATATTCTGCTGGATATCTCCCTTCTGAGGTGTATATTCTGCTGGGTATCTCCCTTCTGATGTGTATATTCTGCTGGGTATCTCCCTTATGATGTATATATTTTGCTGGGTATCTCCCTTCTGATGTGTATATTCTGCTGGGTATCTCCCTTCTGATGTGTATATTCTGCTAGGTATCTCCCTTCTGATGTATATATTCTGCTGGGTATCTCCCTTCTGATGTGTATATTCTGCTAGGTATCTCCCTTCTGATGTGTATATTCTGCTAGGTATCTCCCTTCTGATGTATATATTCTGCTGGGTATCTCCCTTCTGATGTGTATATTCTGCTAGGTATCTCCCTTCTGATGTATATATTCTGCTGGGTATCTCCCTTCTGATGTGTATATTCTGCTGGGTATCTCCCTTCTGATGTATATATTCTGCTGGGTATCTCCCTTCTGATGTGTATATTCTGCTGGGTATCTCCCTTCTGATGTGTATATTCTGCTAGGTATCTCCCTTCTGATGTATATATTCTGCTGGGTATCTCCCTTCTGATGTGTATATTCTGCTAGGTATCTCCCTTCTGATGTATATATTCTGCTGGGTATCTCCCTTCTGATGTGTATATTCTGCTAGGTATCTCCCTTCTGATGTATATATTCTGCTGGGTATCTCCCTTCTGATGTGTATATTCTGCTGGGTATCTCCCTTCTGATGTATATATTCTGCTGGGTATCTCCCTTCTGATGTATATATTCTGCTGGGTATCTCCCTTCTGATGTGTATATTCTGCTGGGTATCTCCCTTCTGATGTGTATATTCTGCTGGGTATCTCCCTTCTGATGTGTATATTCTGCGGGGTATCTCCCTTCTGATGTGTATATTCTGCTGGGCATCTCCCTTCCAATGTGTATATTCTGCTGGGTATCTCCCTTCTGATGTGTATATTCTGCGGGGTATCTCCCTTCTGATGTGTATATTCTGCTGGGCATCTCCCTTCCAATGTGTATATTCTGCTGGGTATCTCCCTTCTGATGTGTATATTCTGCTGGGTATCTCCCTTCTGATGTATATATTCTGCTGGGTATCTCCCTTCTGATGTGTATATTCTGCTGGGTATCTCCCTTCTGATGTATATATTCTGCTGGGTATCTCCCTTCTGATGTGTATATTCTGCTGGGTATCTCCCTTCTGATGTATATATTCTGCTGGGTATCTCCCTTCTGATGTATATATTCTGCTGGGTATCTCCCTTCTGATGTATAAATTCTGCTGGGTATCTCCCTTCTGATGTGTATATTCTGCTGGGTATCTCCCTTCTGATGTATATATTCTGCTGGGTATCTCCCTTCTGATGTATATATTCTGCTGGGTATCTCCCTTCTGATGTATATATTCTGCTGGGTATCTCCCTTCTGATGTATATATTCTGCTGGGTATCTCCCTTCTGATGTATATATTCTGCTGGGTATCTCCATTCTGATGTATAAATTCTGCTTGGTATCTCCCTTCTGATGTGTATATTCTGCTGGGTATTTCCCTTCTGATGTGTATGCACTGAGAGCAACAATGCATATATACTTGGGAGGGATGTATGTCTCAGTATGGTTTAGAAAAGCAAGTAGGCAAACACGTTTCGGTCCTGAGACCTTGATCACTTCAGAAATGATCAAGTTTACCTGGGGTATACCGGGAGAGGGTTTCGGGGATCAACGCCCCCGCGGCTCGGTCTGAGACCAGACCTTATGGTGGCTCAGGGTCTGATCAACCAGGCTGTTACTGCAGGCCGCACGCAAGCTGACGTACGAACCACAGCCCGGTTGGTCAGGTACTGACTTTAGGTCTCAGGACCGAAACGTTTTCTAATAAATATGTCCTAGCGTGTGTTTACATATTTTTCTAAACCAATTTGTCTGTATACCAAGGTTTATACCATGTCTCAGTATATATACTCTTAAAAGTTTACTTTAATCTATTAGGAATTAAAATATTTTTGACTGGTGACCAGGTGATCGCAGCTTTAAAATGATCATTGTGTAGTCGGTAGGCTTTAAACTTTATTTTTGTTATAAAGTTGTTTCAAATTAGACGTTTTGTGAAAAGGGTGAATTTAAAAAAAAAAATAAAATACACGAAAAATATATATTGAATTAAAATGTATTTTGTATAAGTAAACGTTAAAACATATTTAAAAATTTTTGAAAAATTCTATATGAAAGTGTTGAGAATTGTCAAGTGAACAACACTGAGGAAAAAACTATGGAGTAAAATTGAAATTTGAAGTGCCCTGAGGCTGGGTGGAGGGCTCTTGCTCCAAGGAATTGGAACCGTTCTCTCTTTCCTTGGCTCGAATCTAATTACCTCGCATTTCCCTACGGGTTTAGCCTTCCACGATGAATGTAAACAACGGTGAGGTGACATGGAAACACTAGGGAGGTCAGCGAGCCCTGAGGTTGACTGAGGTCAACGAGCCCTAAGGTTGACTGAGGTCAACGAGCCCTAAGGTTGACTGAGGTCAACGAGCCCTGAGGTTGACTGAGGTCAACGAGCCCTGAGGTTGACTGAGGTCACTGAACATTTTTTTTTTATTTTTGAGAAAATTTATACGTTAACAATAGTTCTAAAGGAAAGAGGAGATGCAACTCACATTTATGAACAGAGTTCCAGTTGCTCATTATCACTCATTAGTGGGTCGCTAGTGATTCTTCATCTCACTCCTCGGATCATTAACCCCCACCAGGTCTTTAGTGCCCTTTCAACCCATTAGATTATTAAGGGGAAGGGCCACTGGGCCCTTTTGTAGGGCCGTTACTACCTCTTTAAGTCCTTCCCACAGAACATTAACATATTTAAGCCCTTCCCACATTAACATCTTTAAGTCCTTCCCACAGAACATTAACATATTTAAGCCCTTCCCACATTAACATCTTTAAGTCCTTCCCACAGAACATTAACATATTTAAGCCCTTCCCACATTAACATCTTTAAGTCCTTCCCACAGAACATTAACACTTATCTCTTCAACACCTTCCTCAGATCATTAACACTCATCACAGGGTCACTAGTGCCTCTTCTCTACCTTCACTTTCTCAACCCGGTGTAAACATCGCTTGCTTTGTCCAGTAGCTCTTTGTCTCCACGACTTTGAGATGTTTCCTTTCTATAAGATATATATGTCGTGCCGAATAGGTAAAACTTGCGATTTTGGCTTAAATAACAACTCTTTTCATGCCGAATAAGGCAAGCGAAAATTTGTGTTTGCAATAATTTCGAAAAAATTATTCTGAACCTAACGAGAAAAATATTTCATTGTGTTTGTTTATTATTAAATTATTCTAACTCATCTAAAATATATTTAGTTGGATTAAGCTAAATTAAATTGTGCCTGTTATAATAAGGTTAAGTAAGTTTTCTAAGGTTCTTTTGGTACAAAATTATTAATTTTTATGTTAACGTAAATAAAAAAATATATCTTTAAAAATATAAAAGAAAATTTTAGAAAGGATCTAATTTTAAATGAGTTCTTGCTAATCGACCAGTTTGACCTATTCGGCACGACATATATATTCTTGATGTTTGTGTACAGTTGAGGTGCTGTCCTGACCTTTAGTCACACAGTTATCAATTCATTATGCTTATCTAATCTCTCTGACTTTAATCTGTTTATAATTAATAATTCTGCAATCATCCGCTAATGAGTTTCTTGCTCAATGTTTTTTTTTTCTTCGAAGACTTAAGGATTTTTATTGATTATCAGTTTCTGTCGTTACATTATTTTAATGTGCTAGGAAATGCTTAAATTTCCGAGTGAAATTTCTGTTTATTTGTGATCGGTTGTTCGTTGTTGAAACAAGAGAGATGGAGAGGGAAATACGTAGAAAAAAGTGGGTGATAGAGGAAATAAGGGAGTGAGTTTTGGAGGGAGGGAGAGAAGGAGGAAGGGAGAGAAGGACCATGGGATGGAAAACAGGAAGACAAGAGGGAGGAAAAAAAAGGGAAGTAGGGAGGCACTTAAATTCAGTACCTAACCAGCCGGGCTGTGGTTCATACGTCGGTTTGCGTGCTGCCATCAGTAACAGGCTGATTGATGAGACCCTGATCCACCGCGAGGCCTGGTCACAGACCGGGCCTCGGGGGCGTTGACCCCCGAAACCTTCTCCAGGTATACTCCAGGGACTAATGGAAGTGTGAGACAAGAGAATGAGGTTGGAGGAGGAGGAGGGAGAGAATAAAAGAATAAGGAGTAAGAGAATAGACTAACAGAGAAAGAGTACCATTGTGCCCTGCATCACAGGGGGTCCTGAGGTGAAAGCAGAACTGGGTGACACTAAAGCAAGCAAGCCTAACATGCCATTCTTCCTTCACGAATAAGTAACGAGACTTCGTGTGCTTCCCCGCCGTGAACAATGAGAGCCTCGTTGCAAGCACTGCTCTGATATACTGGCTTTAGATATACTAACCTCAGATATACTGCTTTCAGATATACATCTTGATTTATCTGTGCATTTACACATACACTGTGCATCTGTTTGCTGTATAGTCCTTGTGGCTTAGCGCTTCTTTTTGATTATAATAATAATAATGTGCATCTGTTTTCTTTTGGTTGATTTACTGGGGTTTATAACCTTTCAACTGAATATTTCGATAAATTTCCCCGTTTAAAAGTCATTTTACAGGGTAATTCTTATTTATAATTATGATAATTTATTCTCTTAAGAAAAGGTAAAAATTTACATTTTTTTCGTAAAGCCCATAAGTATATATATATGCAGCCTTAATGACCCTGTGTGTAGCCGATAAGCTTTAAACCCAATTAACTAACGATCTCCTTCAGAGAGAGAGAGAGAGAGAGAGAGAGAGAGAGAGAGAGAGAGAGAGAGAGAGAGAGAGAGAGAGAGAGAGAGAGAGAGAGTGTCAAACCCTGTGTCAAAAAAGAGAGAGAGAGCTGTGTTAAAACTGTCAGTGGTGACAATAAGGCAGGAGGAGGTGCATTTCCTTCTTAAATCGCTTGACCAAGAAAAGGCTGTGGGCCCAGACAAGTTGAGCCCAAGATTGCTGAGAAGATGTGCAGACCAGCTAGCAGCACCTCTAACTCGCATCTTTCAGCACTGCCTAGTAGTGTACATGGCCCTCTCTATGGAAAGAGGCAAATGTAGTCCCTGTTCACAAAAAGAAGAGCAGAGCAGAAATCAGCAACTACAGACCAGTGTCACTCCTGTCAATCACTGGTAAGATCCTTGAGACAATAATCTCAAGACAAATGACAGAGTTTTTTGACTATCACTCACTACTTTGTGATCGTCAATATGGCTTCAGGAAAGGTTACTCTGCTACTGATCTGTTGTTAACCCTCTCCACTAAGTGGCACCAGTCACTGGATGAATCCAAAGTCAGCTGTGTGGTAGCACTGGACATTGCTGGCACTTTCGACCGGGTGTGGCACCAGGGCCTCTTAGCAAAACTTCAAGCACTGGGAATTGCAGGCTCTACGCTATGTCTCCTCAGTGATTACCTTCATGGTAGATCTCTGAGTGTAGTTCTCAATGGAATGGAATCAGCAAGACATCCTATTGGGGCAAGTGTTCCACAAGGAAGCGTGCTGGGACCATTGTTATGGAATGTCTACTTCAACGACCTTCTTCATCTCATCCCAGAATCATGTGCATATGCAGACGACTGTACACTGACATTCACTTATCCAAGAGAAGAAATGTCAGCTGCTCTAAGCTACATCAATCGCCAGCTGGGAGCTACCTGGACAACTGGTGCAATAGCTTGGGGAAATAGATGGCAAGTAACATTTGCACCTGAGAAAACGCAAATGATGATCGTCTCTAGGCACCATGATGGTAATGCTGGTGCAGTAGTAAGGATGAATGGGAGGGTGTTGGCACCTGGAGAAGTTGATATCCTTGGGGTGAAATTTGACTCCAAACTAACCATGAAGAACCATGTTGTAAATCTTGCAAACAAGGCAGCCAGGAAGCTTACAGCACTTCGCCGTATCTCGCATCTACTTGACAGTAGGGGTTGCAAGATTCTGTACGAGGCACAAGTACGCTCACACCTTGAGTATGCTCCACTTTCTTGGTTTGCCTGCCCCCCCCCCCTCTCATCTGCGACTGCTTGACAGAGTAGAGAACAGAGCAAGACGTCTCATCTCTCGCCTGGACCCATCTTGGATAGATCTGTCATTTCAGCAGAGCCTTCAACATAGGAGGGATGTGGGTGGCCTTACTGTTATGTACAAGGCCAATATTGTCAAAGTACCACACTTGGATCCACTTCGAGGACAGCGTGAAACAAGCTTTTATGCCACAAGACGGGCAGAAAGCAGCAACTTCACTCTGGCTGTACCCTTCTCCAGAACTTCACTCCATCTGAGATCCTATATACCCAGGATGACTCGAGAATGGAACACATTCGTACAGCATAATGATGTCAACGAGATAAAGTCAGTTGATCAAATGAAAATGCTGGCCCACAGATGGCTCCAACTTCATCCTGTTCCCTACTTGTATGTCTCATAACAATAAAAATGCTTTCAAATGAGCTGATGTAGGTAACAGCTCTTAGCTTGTCAATAAAGTTAGGAATCCTTAACCTGTAAATAGCTTGTCAATAAAGCTAGGGATCCTTAACCTTGTTAAACCCTGTGTAAAGAGAGAGAGAGAGAGAGAGAGAGGGGGGGGGGGAGAGCGAGAGGGAGGGAGGGGGGGGGGGAGAGTACACTGAACCTTCTTGACAAATGTATATTACACAAACGAACATCAAACAAATTCTTTAAAAAAATAATATTGAAAATGTCGTGGGAAAGTCATGGCATGCTAATATTTAAATCTCTCTGTATAAGAAAGATATACACACAGTCAACAAATGTAGGATCCAACTCCCTTAAATTCACGTTAAATGTTGACATCAGACAATGGTAAGAGGAGACTTTATTGTTTCTTCACATGACGTTGTCAAGGTCCAGAGAGAGAGAGAGAGAGAGAGAGAGCTGTAATAAAGACACAATATATGAGTCAATGGTGAGTGTGTTGATATGGAATCACTAATGATCAAGGGGTTGAGCTCATTATCACAAGTTAACCCTGGTGCCATCAAGATGGCAGACGATTCAGTTTGTAATATAGAAGCCCCACTGTTAATTCTTATTCCTAACTCAGCACTGTTAGGGAGAGAGAGTGAGAGGGAGGAAGGTAAGGAGAAAGGCAGACAGGTAATGAGACCTCCTTTCATTCCTCTCTCCTCTCACAGTGTCCCTGTCGTTCCCTCAATTAACCCTTTCTCCTTTGCATCTATCCTCCTTATCTCCCTCAATATCTCCCACCCTATCTCCCTCCTCATCTCTCCCTCTACACCACTGCATTTCACTTTCTAGGTATCTTCCACAATTTACGTAACATGCGTTCTCGTAGGGGAGTACGACGGCTAGTTGCTCTGTAGATCCCTTCTGTCATATGACTCTACAGATATGCTGCTATGTATGATAATTTATGTAACTGTGTTTGTGTGTATCTATACCTGAATAAACTTACTAATAACAAACACTTAAAGCTCAAGTGCGAGCTTTCTTAAGACATGATTTTTTTAAATATCATTATTGTTTGAAGCCCTCACTTGTCCAGAAAAAAAACTATTTGTGTTACGCAGATGGTAGTGCGAGTAAGTATAATGAATTAAGCACATACACACACACATACGGGACCAGGAGCTATGAATCGACCCCTGCAACCAAAAATAGGTGAGTAGACACACACACACTCCCGAGGGAAGGTGCAGAGGCGCTGTTTGTGGCACTAGCAACAGTCTTCAACACATCTATCGAAACAGGGCAACTACTTGAGGTGTAGAAGACAGCTAGTGATAATATACACTTGGAAAATCCTATAGGGATTAGTACCAAACTTGCACACGAAAATCACTTCCTATGAAAGCAAAAGACTCGGCAGGAGATGCAACATTCCCCCCCCCCCAATGAAAAGCAGGGGCTCCACGAGTACACTGAGACAACACAATAAGTGTCCGGGGCCCAAGACTGTTCAATTGCCTCCCAACATACATAAGGGGGATTACCAATAGACCCCTGGCTGTCTTCAAGACGGCACTGGACAGGCACTTAAAGTCAGTACCTGACCAACCTGGCTGTGGTTCATACGTCAGTTTTCGTGCAGCCAGCAGTAACAGCCTGGTTGATCAGACCCTGATCCACCACGAGGCCTGGTCTCAGGCCGAACCGCGGGGGCGTTGACCCCCGAAACCCTCTTCAGATACACTCCAGGTTTCTACTCCAGCGACTCAGCGCTGTGGCTCAGAGGGATAATGCTTGCTGTATCCTGGGTATGCGCTTCAGCTCTGAGGAACTGGATGAAATTTTCCCATTGTAATCTTTGTCAAACACGTAGTATTATGCGCTTGAAAAGTATTTCTCAAACCTCATGTTCTGTATATGTCATCTTGTACCAGTAATGCATCTTTTAAGTCTAGTGTACCATATTGTGTAATAAAATATGCCTATTGGTATATAAAGACCAATCAGTTTATCCTCAAATGTGGAAAAAAAATGATATAATCAGTTATGGATACAATTAGAAGATACAATTTGATTCTAAATCTCGGCAGGGTTTTACAAAGGAACGTTCTGGTCTTACGAATTTATAAACTTTTATCACTAAGGTATTTGAAGCAGTATGTAATGAGTATAAGGAACTTCAGGATTCTGGAAAAAAAGGTAGCGGCCAGGTATACTCCAGGCACACGTACGAGAAATTATTTCCTGGAGCGAGGCGTGGTTGACAGACCGGCAACCGAGTTTGCATAAATGAGGAGAAATCAGAATGGGGACCTGTTACAAGTGATGTTTCACAGCGGTCAATATTGGATTTCTTGCTTTTCACAATATACATAAACGACATACATAAGGAAATAAATAGGGGTACAAGCAACTTTGCCGATGACACCAAAATAGGCCATCAAATAAATTTTGATGAGGACACGAGAGAACCGCAGGATATTCTAGGGATGATCTGGTCGGAGAAGTGACATATAATTCATTGCGGACAAATTAAGTTCCTGATTCTGGGAAAAGAAAATAACTATGCCACGTGTAAGCTAAATAATGTAGATTTTAGATCAACTGATTGCGAAAAGGACTTGGGAGTTCTGATAAGCTTTAACCTAAAGCTAATTTGTATAAGTAATCTCAATACAGCTAATAGATTTCAGGGCTTCATATCATTAAGCCTTATTTAGATTATGCTGTTTAGCTCTGGTCTCCATATTACAGAATGGACATTAATGTGATGGAAAACATACAGAGAAGTGTGACGAAGCTGACGCCATGTTTCGGAAATCTTCCCTACAGAGATAGGATGATAGAACTGAGTTTGTACTCTCTGGAAAAAAAAATTTGAGTGGATATAATTGAAGTGTAGTAATCTAAAATAGGAGTAAATAAAGATAATATAAGTAAGGTGTTGAAAATATATAACTAAAATAGGACTCGCAACAAATTTAGATTTGGAAAGGATATTTGAAAGCAATGATTTGGTAATAGAGTTGTGGATAAGTGGATCACACTATTAGGAAGCGTCACTGAGGCAAAACCTCTGGGTAGCCTTGCATATGGCCTGGACAGGTACAAACACAAATTAATAGGAACAGTTATCCTAACCATAATATTTAAAGGGATAGATCGATAAGCCAGAAGAAGGCCTCGGTCAGATGACCAAGAGCTCCAGTTGCGGGTCATCATATGACACGCATCAGGTAACACTTATCCTGTTTCTTGACAAACATTACCTAACTTAAAATACACACTGACCACAGTGAAAAAATACGAAAAATCTTACATCATTGTCTGTAAGTAAATCTAGGTGACGGGTGGAGGAAGGGAGGAGAATTGGAAAGGGATGGAAGTGAGGTAAAAAGTGAAAGAAAGAGAAATGAGCGAAGCAGTTTATACGGACAAATGGGTAGATATAGTGAGTAGGAAACGTGTATGGACAAGGTCGCAGTGGACACGCGGACACATGTCTTCACACAACACTTTCACTTGCGGCAGGACTTTGATCACTCCAACCCTTTTTTTTTCCTCCCTTTCTCCCCACCCTTCGCATACACGAATAACCCCTCTTTTCCTCCTCCTTAGCATCCTCATCATCTTCCCTATCCCCATTTTCTCTTTATCTTCTATTTTTTCCGCTTCCTCAATCTTCGTTCTCCTCATTGCTCGAATAACTCCCCTTTGGAATATTTTCTAACAACACGGACCTGCGAATTACGTACGGCCAGTTTCGGGAGGTGTTGCACCTCATTTGACACTACAGTAGATGATAGCACTGAATACCGGTACTGAAATACCGGTTGCCAGGCAGAGGAAGTGATTACTTCGTTTTCCACTCTCTTCTTTGTATAGTTCTGCTAGGACCGAGGACTGATTTTCTCACCTTCTTGCCTCTTTGAACATCATCTCTGTATTGAATTGGTAAAGCCACTGGCTGGTGAAACGTCTTCAAATAAAGATACCCAGGTGTTGCATGTGTCTAATTTTTGGCTTATAACAGTGAGACCGGGTTGTGGCTCGTACGTTGAACTGCGTGCGGCCAGCAGTAACAGCCTGGTTGATCAGGCCCTGATCCACCAGGAGGCCTGGTCGTGGACAGGGCCGCGGGGGCGTTGATCCCTGAAATAACCTCCAGGTAGACTCCAGGTAGAGACGTTGGGCAAAAAAAAAAAAACTGCTTTGGAAGCAAAGGTAAACACGGCTCATATTGAGAACCTAATCACCATAGAACCTTTAACAGAAAAAAAAAAGTTTTTAGAGCATTATTTCCCCAAATTTTATAAGTACAAAAGGACGTCATTTATTAACCTGACCATCTCTTCCTCCTCTCAAAAACAGAAATTAAATAAGACCTCAAAACTTATGCTTGAACTGTTTGTTTTTTTTCAGGTCAAATAAAGAATGGAAGGAGGCCTGTGTCAACCACCAGCTTCCTGACAGACACGAGCCAGTGGTGAAGAGAGCCCAAGACTCAAAGAGAGCCCAAGACTCAAAGAGAGCCCAAGACTCAAAGAGAGCCCAAGACTCAAAGAGAGCCCAAGACTCAAAGAGAGCCCAAGACTCAAAGAGAGCCCAAGACTCAAAGAGAGCACAAGACTCAAAGAGAGCCCAAGACTCAAAGAGAGCCCAAGACTCAAAGAGAGCCCAAGACTCAACCACACACTAAATCTGTTTATAACTTCCAGCCAAGAACACAACAATTAAAATGACACATTTTTGAAGATGCTCTTAATGGCCCACTGAGCGAGTAACAAATAATAACATCAACGACAATAACAACGCTATAGCAAAAATAACAAAATAACGGCGATGATGACGAAAGAACAATAATAATGGCAGTGACAACAACGAAAACATCATGCAGGAGGAGCCACATGTCTATGGTGCATCCAACAAAATAAGCAGACTCTTGGATGTCACTACCGCCCGGCTCCGGCTGGGTTACAAGTATCTTTGGTAGGTTAAATCACCGCCACCAGATGTAGACCAAACGAAATGTAAACTTTGCCAGATGGACTATTGTCACACCTTGCGTCATTATGTACTGGAGTGCGTCACACCTTGCGTCATTATGTAGTGTCTTCAACTTCCAACTGTGTCCCCTTGTTACTGTGTCCAGTCTCTGGAACATCCTGTCTTTGTCCACCTTGTCAATTCCTCTCAGTATTTTGTATGTCGTTATCATGTCCCCCCTATCTCTCCTGTCCTCCAGTGTCGTCAGGTTGATTTCCCTTAACCTCTCCTCGTAGGACATACCTCTTAGCTCTGGGACTAGTCTTGTTGCAAACCTTTGCACTTTCTCTAGTTTCTTTACATGCTTGGCTAGGTGTGGGTTCCAAACTGGTGCCGCATACTCCAATATGGGCCTAACGTACACGGTGTACAGGGTGCTGAACGATTCCTTATTAAGATGTCGGAATGCTGTTCTGAGGTTTGCTAGGCTTACATCCTCCATTAGCACATCTCTCCATCATGTCTGGAAACTTTACAAAATTTCAAGTGTTTTAAAGTTACTGCATATTTTATATATATGCTGCAGCAGTTATTTAGTTGATGTCCGCTTCAGGAGATGTGCCTGGTGTTATGCTCACCCCAAGATCTTTTTCCTTGAGTGAGGTTTGTATTCTCTGGCCCCCCTAGACTGTACTCCGTCTGCGGTCTTCTTTGCCCTTTCCCAATCTTCATGACTTTGCACTTGGTGGGGTTGAACTCCAGGAGCCAATTGCTGGACCAGGTCTGCAGCCTGTTCAGATTCCTTTGTAGTTCTGCCTGGTCTTCGTATGTGTGTGCGTGTATGTGTGTGTGTGTGTGTGTGTGTGTGTGTGTGTGTGTGTGTGTGTGTGTGTGTGTGTATGTACTCACCTAGTTGTACTCACCTAGTTGAGGTTGCAGGGGTCGAGTCCAAGCTCCTGGCCCCGCCTCTTCACTGGTCGCTACTAGATCACTCTCCCTGAACCGTGAGCTTTATCATACCTCTGCTTAAAGCTATGTATGGTACCTCCACTACATCGCTTCCCAAACTATTCCACTTCCTGACTACTCTGTGGCTGAAGAAATACTTCCTAACATCCCTGTAATTCATCTGTGTCCTCAACTTCTAACTGTGTCCCCTTGTTACTGTGTGTGTGTGTGTGTGTGTGTGTGTGTGTGTGTGTGTGTGTGTGTGTGTGTGTGTGTGTGTGTGTGTGTGTGTGTGTGTGTGTGTGTGTGTGTGTGTGACTCAACAATCAATATTTGCACCAATAACTCATTACAGTTGTGACCGGGTGTGGAAGTGTGAATTTCTCATTACTCTATAATTTGTTCATGATTGTAGCCATGTATAAACGTAAGTAAGTAAATTTACAGGATTCATTACCTTTGTAACTTGTGAATTCATTACATTTGTACCTAGTTCAGCTATCAAAACTTTGGGGGCCCAGTCCCTGGACCCATTATGTACCTCTGTAATCTGTAAATACCTTTGTAACTTGCCATGATTGTGACCAGATCTACCTGGAGTTCATTACCTTTGTAACTTGCTCAGCTATCAAAACTTTGTGCCCCAGTCCCTGGACCCATTATGTACCTCTGTAATCTTTTGACTACCGCCCACAGGATGGGTATGGGGTGCATAATAAACATATTAAACTAACATCACTAACAGCAACTTCTTGCTGTAATGAATGAATGACTAGTAAAGAAGAGTCAGGAGATAATGATGGATCCAACGTGTGCCTCCCCAATCCTTGCTATCTGTGCTGGATCCTGGAAGCTCCTTGATACTGGATGCTGCCTGTACCCCTCCCCCCAGAGCAGGAGGTGCGGGGCCCAATTGGGAACAGTTTTGGTGGGCCCCATGTATGGAAAACGATCAAGCTGTGTACTTAAAAAATGCATGCGAGTTAATAGACCAAACAAATGTAACTTACATAGATAGTTTTGTTGAACCTTTCTCCTTTTCTACTTCGGCCTTCTTTGCCTTGGCTACAGCCCTCTTCTTACTGTCACTTAAATATTTTCTGCCAATGTCTCTTGGTCTTTATTCATATTTACAGGAACCACAGGATCCCCCTCCCCTTCGTTTTTACTTTGTGGTGTGTGTACTTGACAAGCCGAGAGTAGATTACACTAGCGCGGGGCCCCCTTAGACGCGGGGCCCAATTGGGAGCAATCGGTCCAATCGGCCCTGACCCCCCTTACACCAGGTCCTTAGTATCTGCGCTGGAGAAACTCGACCATACAATGAGGATGCAAGGGTTGCTTTAAGCCGTAGTTCTCTCGGCATCTTATGTGTAAGGAGATAAAATATAACAGAATGGGAAAGAACAAGTTTCATGAGCACAAATTTTGAAACCGGCTCGGCGTTTTCTGGAAGCAACAAATGGGGTCCTGTTTTGCTTAGTTCTATGTTCCTTTGAAGAATATTCCCAGATTTCCATTATATCCACTCTTTAATCTGAACATATTTCTAACCTGTTTAATTTTTCACTAAACTTATTGTATCTGTACATATTCCCAGGATGTCTTCTCTCTAATTTAATCATATTTCCTTGGAGTATACCTGGAGAGAGAGTTCCGGGGGTCAACGCCCCCGCGGCCCGGTCTGTGACCATGAGGCCTGGTCAGGTATTGACTTAGGTGCCTGTCCAGTGCCTGCTTGAAGACAGCCAGAGGTCTATTCGTAATCCCCCTTATGTATGCTCGGAGGCAGTTGAACAATCTTGGGCCCCTGACACTTATCGTGTTGTCTCTTATCGTGCTTGATGTATACTTTCAAAATTGCACATAAGATAGCTTACATTTTGTTAAAAGGGAAAATCTAAACTCCTTTTTATTATAACGAATGGAGCAGAAAAGGTGAAAGCAAACACAAGGAGAGCTCCTAAGAAGAAGCAGACACAAGGAGACTTCTTTAGCAAGAGCAGACACAAGCCTTCCCTAGCAGAAGCAGACACAAGGAGACCTTTTTTTTTAGTAAGAGTAGACACGAGCACAAGGATACTTCCTTAGCAGAAGCAGAAACAAGGGAATCTTTTAACTGAAGCAGAAAGAAGGCATCCTCAGCAGGAGCTAACGCAAGACTTAGCAGGAGCAGACACAAGGACAGCTTTTAGCAGAAGCATACGTAATGAATCTTCTCAAGAGCAAGTTCAAAGAGACCTTAGAAGAAGCAGACACAAAGAGACCTTAGCAGAAGCAGGCACAACGGGACTTAGCAAAAGCAGACACAAAGAGACCTTAGCAGAAACAGACACAAAGAGACCTTAGCAGAAGCAGGCACAAAGAGACCTTAGCAGAAGCAGACACAAAGAGACCTTAGTGGAAACAGACACAAAGAGACCTTAGCAGAAGCAGGCACGAAGAGACCTTCGCAGAAGCAGGCACTCGGTCACTGCATGAAAGTCTTTGGATGGAGGAGCTCGTGTTCTCAACATCTCCCCGCACCACACCCAACAGCCAGCTTCTCCACTCACAAAGAAATCCCTCACTTCACAACACATACACTGGGGACAAATACTTCATTGAGAATGTTAACTCCCTTCGTCCCCCTCTGTTGCTAGAGTCGGTCAATAGGACACGACCCCACTGCACTCTGTACACACTCGTGCCATACCTGCAGCTCTTCAGCGCTCATTGCGTAATATAAAGAGGACTTTGTACTGAAATTTGGCATGCAAGTCTTGCGTATTTTACAAAATTTCAACCCTTTTCTGTGTAGGGAAGAATGTCTGAGTATTGATTCTAATCGTTCCTGCATTAGGACACTAGGAGATCGAGGCAGATGGTAAGAATGAATGAAGATACCACTGGCTGTCTCTTACCACACTCCAGCCTCTCTGGCCATTGTGTTCGATTTTATAATGGGTCTCCTCGTGAGGAAGGAGAAAAACTTTGAGAAATATTACTCTCCATTGATTCAATAAACTGCATGACGTTTCCAGTGACTTTCATTGTGAGAGGAAACACTAGACTGTATTGTATTGTGCTTATTAGCTGATGCAGAGGCACGTCTGTTCAATTTGCACAGTGGTCGACCATAATGTTGTAATGCTGGGATGATGGGGTCACCTGAAAATCTCTCGCTCTCTTCCCAAGGAAAAAATATTTAAATGTGGTTATGAAGTTTAAATCAGATTAGGTTGCCAAGTCAGGTTAAGTTAGGTTAGATTAAATTAAGTTAGATTACTTTAAGTTCGGTAAAAAGGATACAAGTGCAACTAATGTGACATTTTATTGTGGCAACGTTTCGCTCTTCAGGAGCTTTGTCAAGCCGTTACGTTCCTGGAGAGCGAAACGTTGCTACAATAAGATATCACATTAGGTGCGCTTGTGTCCTTTTTACCTAACATTAATACTTTAAGTTACATTAAATGATCAGGTCAGTTTCAGTGTAAAATAAATAAAAACTAACATTACAAAAATCGTACTATTAGTTAATTTTTACTTGGGAATGGAAGCAAATCCTCAGGAGGTCCGGATGAGAATTTGAAGAAAAACTGGGGGTAACCTCTAAGCTGCTCAGACTCTAACTTTATCTAACTTCACAACTAAACAAAGTTCGAAAACTATTTATTTAGCTGCTAACACTTAGAAATTCCTCATGTAACTGCACACAACCACAGGGAGACTCCAAAACATAGCCTACCCATGAAGCTGGCTGCACCACCACAACAGCCTCAGTATATCAAAGGTAAGTCTATGTAGACGTACATGTGAAGTTGCATACTGCTTGCTTACTGGGTAAACCCAGTGGTCTTAAGTTGAAGATACATTAAAGTTATTGTTCCTAATGCATGTTGGACCCAGGATGAAGTAAAAATGAACATAAACGAGATAAAGGAAACCAGACACGCAACAAAGTGGATTCCAGAACTGAGAAATCTGAGCTAAGAAGACTGACGACACTTAATTAGTCATTGTTGGAAGAAGAAAGGAGAAGTGATAGAATGCGATAACAGACTAAGATTGTGAAAGAATACGACAAAACAGATAAGAAAAATCTGATGGAATTTTTAATGGGAAGGACAACTGGTCAAAACTTTATACTGCAGAAGCAGTGTAGAAATGACTGCAGGAAGTATTTATTGGCAAATTGTGGTTTTCATGTGCAATAAGTTTCAGAAGATTATTATTGAACTCTAAAGAGATGTGTTGCGGCCATGGTCAGCCGATTACTCTGCTTGTTTGTGTCAAGTATTTTGTATTTGATACTCTTATTCATTCGTTTAAAGGCAATGAAATTTCGTGTGAATGTTTTATTTGTATAAAACATTAAACATATGAATGTTTTCTGTATTTATATACGTTTTTGTCATTTTGTATTAATTTAAATAACTGTCTTAATGTTTTTGGTAACGATTTTTTAGGGCATGAGAAGGATAACAAGAAAAGAGATGGGAAGCACAGGGGTGAGATAGAGCAATGGAAAAAGATTGTATATATAGAGAGGAAAAAATGGTTATAACTATGACCATAATATTTAAAGAGGTGGACCGGTAAGCCAGTGGAAGGCCTCAGTCAGATGACCAAAAGCTCCAACGGCGGGTCAGGAAAAATTTGTCCTGTTTCCTGACGAACCTTACCTAACCTGTAGAGAAAGAAGGGGGGGGCAGGGAGGGAGAGAGAAGGCTAAGTAACCTAACACTGGTTGAATTTTATAAGTGGTTTTTGTCACCTAGCAAATAATTTTTGGTCCTCCGAGAAGGTTTTACCGATAGACGGTGGTTTAATTTGCACATTTCCTGTTCTCGTTTCAGCTAATCTAACCTCAGGTATCCTAAGCTATCCTTAGTTCCAACCAACGAATATTATTGTATTTTCAAAGCTTAGGAAACGAGTCACACACATCAGGAATAAACAGGACATAATCCTAGACAACTTTGGATTTAAAAAAAAAAAACAAGATGGAGACTTGAGTATTGAAGAGAGAACATAGGATAACTCGTTATACTGGTGAGAGGGATCTTGATCCAAGGAACTAGAGTTACTTGTCCCTTATCCTGATCAAACCTGATTACCTTACATTCCCTCAGGAGCTGTATGACCCAAATGAGTTTAGCGCTTTCTTATGAATATAATAATACTTATAATAATAACAGTCTTGATGAAAGTCATGAAATAGAAATGGAGGTGATAATGGATATTACACCAATCAATTGAAGGATAAGGCAAAGGTGAGGAGTGAGAGAACAAGAAAATGCAGGGTAGGAAAGGACGCACAGCAGGATGCATGGTAGGGTAGGGCAAGGCAAGGCCAGGCAGGATAAGGCAGGGGGCGAGCTAGTATAGGGCAGGTTAAAAGGCCAAACTATGCCAGGGAAAGGCAGGAACAGCAATACTTTCCACTCTGGGATAATAGGGTGAAAGTCCCGTGTGGATGACAAATAACCTCGTCTATATTTGCCGTGAAGGGAACGGGGAAAGGGGAGGTTGATGGGCGAGGGGAGGGAGGGGTAGACAGAAGGGAGGTAGACGGCATTTCTCCTTTACACAAATATTAATGAGGCTTCACAGCAACACACAAAAACATTGAGATAATAATAATAATAATAATAATAATAATAATAATAATAATAATAATAATAATAATAATAATAATAATAATAATAATAATAATAATAGTGTAAGCAACGCTCTCGCTTCACACACTGAGTGTTCGTGGTTCGATCCCTAGCAAGGGTGAAAACATTGGGCACGTTTCCTTTCACCTATTGACCCGTTCGCCTAGCAAGCCAGTAGGTACCTGGGTGTTAATCGACTGGTGTGGGTCGCATCCTGGGGGACAAGATTTAAGGACCCCAATGGAAATAAGACAGTCCTCGATGACGCACTGACTGTCTTGGGTTATCCTGGGTAGCTAACCCATGGGGTTAAAAATACGAACAAAATTTCATCTCTAAATTATTTCTTCGTTTTGTTTGTGGCTGTATTGTGAAAACATACAATTACATTAAGTTCTATAACCTGTACGAACTGTATCACTGTAGACAACACGAGCATTTCACCCCTCCATGGAAGATGTGTTCATTTAAGGGAGATGGTGATTTTTTTTCCCCCTTTGCACGATTTCGTTGATTTTTTTACCAGAGACTTTAGGCATGTTGAACATGATGTGGTAAAAGTTGCATCAAGATCGTTCAATAAATAAAGTTATAAAAAATAAAAATGTGAAAAATTGGACATGGCAACACTTATAGCAATAGGAATAAATGTAAATGAAGAAAGTCCAGACGATTCTTTTACTCAGGAGCAATACCTGAGAGATGTAAAATTTGAATCTGGACAATACTGGGTGCGACTTCCGTGGAGACTGAACCATCCAGAATTGCCCACTAATTACAGAATGGCATATGGACAATTAAAGGCTCAGCTCCGCGAACTGAGTAAGACACCAGAATTGTTAACTGCCTATAATGATATAATTGCTGAGCAGTTAATTAATAAATTTATAGAAGAGGTACCTCCTGAGCAAGCCAAAATTTATGGTCACTATTTGCCACATCACGGAGTGAAGAAGGATTCTAAGACCACTCCTTTGAGGATTGTGTTTAATTGTAGTGCCAGGAGTAACAAAAATGTACCTAGTTTAAATAACTGTTTGATGACAGGTCCGTCGTTGACGGAAAAATTTGGAGATATCTTATTAAATTTCAGGATGAAAAATTATGCCTTTCGGCTGACATAAGTAAAGCTTTCCTAAGAACTTGCTAAAATTAATAATTAATTACCATTTTTACTATCAGTACAATTTACTCTTAACATTTTTGACATCATTTAATTACCATTACTTGTCTAATTACCGTAACCTGTTTTAATACCACATTTACTATCTTAGAGTACTCTTAAATACCTTGTACTGCCAAATAACCTCTAGTATAACTACCAGTGCAATATTGAATCCAAATAACTGTTCTTAAAATTTAATACTTGAAATAAACATTACTTTTTTACTTTTTTTTTTTTGCTAATTAATCTTTTTTTGTAATCATTATTACTTACTAAAATTTTATTAAACACCATATTTACTACCAGTCAATTTTACTTTTGTACATTAATCATTATTTTATACTTTTCATAACATTTTGTTGCCAGTTAGTTAGTTAGTTAAAGATTAGCCGGTATTCTCCCGGCCCGGGCCTTGTCCAAGTGGTGGCCCGGCCTTGGCTCTCTCTTTAGGGAGTGTCTGAGACCTAAGTCTCCCATGGGAGGAGGCACAAGTACCTCCTCATCTTCGGGACCAACTGTCCCCAGGCCTAGCCACAAGCTAGGCCTCTCTGGTCTGTCATCCCCGCCCCAAGGGGGCAAATGGGAATGACAGTCTTATGAGCTAAAGGCTCGGGCTCAGGCACCTACCCTACCCTAGAAGGGTTAGGCATGGTGTCGATTTTTGTTGCCAAATTTTCAAGTTTGTATATTCAACTCCAACCTTTATATTATCCTTTGTACCTGTGTACCTGTGTACCTGTGTACCTGTCTACCATCTTACTATCATATTATAACCAAGTCATTGCCATTGTTATTTTTTACTTATTATTCTTTTGGTACTTTAATTTGTGAATTTTATTTTGTCAATTTAAATCTAGTTATACTCTTGTTCTTGTTAACAACTTATATCAGACCCTAGTGCAATTGCAAGTACCATTTTAATTTGTATTTTTATATTATAAGTTTATACCTAGTTGTACTTTAGCTCATTCTAGCTCAATACATAGACAACACTAAATTCATTATATTAGACCTTAGTGCAATTACAAGAGTGAGTCTGGTGCCACTTGTAATTTTTTTTATAGTATTAGTTTATACCTAGTTGTACTTTAGCTCATTCTAGCACAACACATAGACAATATCAATTTCATTATGTTTATTAGTGACTATACTCTATATGACCAAAGTGCTTTAGCGGTATACTTATCCAAACCTCCCACCACTACAGAAATCAGTATTAGAACTCACCACATAATACAGGATATAAACAACAACTATTTAAACCTAAAAGATGAATGATCACGTTGACCCTGATCTAAACCTCCATAATCTAACACACAATCAAAACTTATTGGAAAGTAACTGCCTTTATTACACAGCATCACAAGCCAGCACTATCCTGAACACTGCTCAAAGTCTATCAGTTCTTAACTACAACATCAGGTCCTTAAGCAAACACTATGATGACCTCCTGGCACTCCTTGAGTCACTAAAGGCACCCTTCTCCTGCATTATTCTTACTGAGACCTGGCTTAAACAGGACACAATTGATATCTACCCACTACCAGGATACACAGCAATCCACAACTGCAGACCATACCAAGTTGGGGGTGGTACTGCAATCTATTACTCTAACCAACTATCTTGTATTAGCACTAATTGCTTTAGTGATGAATATGGGAATACATTTTTGCTAATTTTATTGTAAAAAACCTCAAGACGCCTATAACAATCGGTGCCATATACCGGATACCCCACATAAACATCCCAAACTTCAGTGAGAATCTAAAGTCACTAATAACAAACAGACAAATGAACAAGCACCACCTTCTCTTAGCTGGAGACTTCAATATCAACCTTGGCCTACCAGATGATCAGACTGTAACTGATTTCATCAACAATATGAACAACGCACTTCTCATACCAACAATAACTAAACCAACCAGGCTGACTGAGACAAGTGCAACCATAATAGACCATATGTGGACCAATATACTAGCCCCCCTTAAATCAGGGATAATCACAGACAGCGCTACTGACCACTACCCAACCTTCCTCTTAACAAACATTAGTAAGCCACCACTCGAATAGAACAAAGTTTCATTTAGACTCCATGACGAGGCTTCAATAAGGAATTTCACAGCAGACCTAGAGACTGTTGACTGGCCTACAGAATTCTCCAATGCCAATGGTATTGACGATTGGACAGACATTTTTCTTAACAAAATACTTAGACTATACAACAAACATTGTCCTATAATAACGAAACAGAACACGAATAAACGGCTTGGTTGCCCATGGCTAACCAGCAGCATTCTGAAATCCATTGATAAGAAACACCAATATGAAAAGCAATATAGACAGGGCTTAATACACAAAGATATTCTTGAACAATATTCAACAGTTCTCACCAAATTAATAAAGAAAGCCAAACAACTGTACTACTCCAGCAGATTCACTGACACAAGAGGAGATATAAGAAAGACCTGGAAAACACTTTCCCAGATTCTGGAGACCCACAAACTGAAAAAAAACAAGAATGCTGTTCTAACTAAACCTCATGAAACACCACTGCATCCCACTGATACAGCTAACAAGATAAACGACTTCTTCTCAAACATAGGATCTAATCTCGCCAGTAAAATCCCACATACCAATGCCCGTGCCGGGGACTACCTAGATGGGAATTTCCCAAATTCCTTCTATCTTGTACCAACTGAGCCCACGGAAGTCACCGCGATCATAAAGTCACTTAAAAATAACTCGGGGAATCTGTCTCACGTCCCACCATTATTGTACAAGCGAGCGGCCCATGTCCTTTCGCATGCTATTACATTACTTTTTAACAAGTCACTAGAAACTAGCACTTTCCCGACACTACTCAAGACAGCAAGGGTTACACCAATACATAAAGGTGGTGACCCTACAGACGTAAACAACTATAGGCCAATATCAAACTTACCATTGCTATCCAAAATCTTCGAGAAACTCGTGCACAGGAGACTATATTCATTTATAACATCACAAAACATACTCAACCCCTGCCAATTTGGATTCAGGAAAAATAAAAGCACTAATGATGCAATTATAAAAATGCTAGACCTGCTTTACACAGCATTGGAAAATAAGGAATATCCGCTAGGAATTTTTATTGACCTAAGAAAAGCGTTTGACACAGTAGACCACGGCATCCTACTCCACAAACTTGACCACTATGGTATAAGAGGCCATGCGCTTGCATATTTTAAATCCTACCTTTCTAATAGGTATCAGTATGTCACCATTAAAGACACAGCCTCATCAATACGGCCACTTGATACTGGAGTTCCGCAGGGAAGTGTCCTTGGACCCCTGCTCTTCCTCATTTACATCAATGATCTTCCAAACATATCCCAACACCTGAAACCCATTCTCTTTGCTGACGACACGACTTATGTCATCTCCCACCCTAATCTTGCCACCCTCAACACCATTGTTAACGAGGAGCTGCTCAAAATATCGACTTGGATGACAGCCAATAAACTTACACTTAACACTGACAAAACCTACTATATTATGTTTGGTAGCAGAGCAGGTGTTGCGCAACTTAACATTAAGATCGACAACACTCTAATTGCCAGACATAATGAGGGCAAATTCCTTGGCCTATACCTCGACAACAACCTAAATTTCAGCACCCATATCCAACACATAACAAAAAAAGTATCCAAAACGGTGGGGATCCTCTCCAAGATACGATACTACGTACCACAAACTGCCTTTCTCACACTATACCATTCACTTATATATCCATACCTCACCTATGCTATCTGTGCTTGGGGTTCAACTGCAGCAACACACCTAAAGCCAATAATAACCCAACAAAAAGCCGCAGTAAGAATAATCACTAAATCCCATCCCTGGCAACACCCCCTCCCCCACTCTTCATAGATCTAAACTTACTCCCTGTCAGAACATCCACACTTACTACTGTGCAATCTATATCTACAGGACCTTAAATCTCAATATTAACCTTGACCTAAAATGCTTTCTTGATAGTTGTGACAGGATCCACAGGCATAACACCAGACACAAACATCTCTATGACATTCCCCGTGTTCGACTAAACCTTTACAAAAATTCAATGTATTTCAAAGGACCTAAAATCTGGAACACCCTACCTGAAAACTCTAGAACTGCAGACACATTCATCACTTTCAAAACTACAGTTAGAAAACATCTTATCTCCCTGATCCACCCCGACAACTAACTACATGATAACCACCTGGTGGTTCACAATTACACTCACTCACCCACTGACTATAAACCCAGAAATACTAATCTTAATCTTAAAATAATAAATCCTAACTAGTCATAAGTTTGCCTATGATACTCCAATATAGACACCTTGTATTGTGCCAAAACAAAAGCATTCACATTGCTAAACTCACAAATTATGATGTAGTCACTTAGCCTTAATACCATAATCTGTAAGGATTTAATGTTAAGAATTAATCTAAGTCTGCCCGAAATGCCTAGCCATGCTAGGTGTCCTAGTGGCCCCCTCTGTAATTAGTATTTTATGACATGTAAACCACAAAATACCCAAAACCTGTAAACCCCACATTGTAACCATTATAGAGAATAAACTTGAATTGAATTGAATTAAACTGAAGTACTTCTGGCAGTTTTGGAGACACACAGATGATGATCAAACTAAATGCAAATTATGTAACCGAACTCTCTCCAGGTAAACTCCAGGTATGTGATCAGGCATATGGTCACTGTCTTGAACACTATGTGCTTAATTGTCCACTTATTGAGGAATACAGAGACAGACAGTATAATAACCTATGTGACATGTCAAGATATCTCATTAATGAAAATAAGATACCAGATATACTAAGCAGATTTCCTAAGTTTGCTTGTAACAGATAAATGAACTGTAGATATGTAGATATAAACTTATATGTACACCTGTTAACCCTTTTGGGGCCTAGTTCCTAGGCCGTTTGTGTATCCATATGCTCTTGCACTACTGTTTACAGGATGGATGTGGGGTGCACAATAAACTAGCTACTTCGGTGGCAAAATCTAAATCTCTGTGAAACCTCATTAATATTCGTGTAAAGGAGAAATGCCGCCTACCGGAGGTCACATTTACCACAGTTGTGAACACAAGCATCCACACACGTGGGAGAGTCCCACTAGTAGAAGTAAGAAGTAATGACTTAAGAAATCGTAATGACACGATTGCAAATAAACCATACCCCCGGCCGGGATTGAACCCGCGGTCATAGAGTCTCAAAACTCCAGCCCGTCGCGCTAGCCACTAGACCAGCTAGCCACAATAAGATTCATCCAACTAGGTATATTTCTACACCATAGGAAAGTTAGCACAGGCACCTCTGTGACCACAAATGCAAGTTTTTACAGACGAATCTCCAGCTAGCGTGGCCGTGACGAACTCTAGCTCAAGTCCCTTCATTGCCTATCAGTGATTATCTTCTTACTAGTGGGCCCCGCCTCCTCTGCCAAGATTTTCTCTGCCTCACCTTGACAGTATGTAAGTCTCCATTCTGTTGATTTAGCTCACATTGTTCCAGACTATGGAGCAGAACTTTTCTCCAGTCTGAGGGACTGACCATCCCAAAACTACGTCTTCCATGATGATGGACTGATTACATCTTTACATCTCTACTGCTTCTGCTGTCTCTGTATTTGACTGAAGAAGCTTTCAGTGTAAGCGAAACGTTTCGGAATAAAGATACCTAACTAGACCTAGTTAAGTTGGGTTAAAGCCTGTCAAAATAATTTAATCCCTAAAATAAGCATACAGGCAGACTCTCAGTTCATGAGGCCTGGTCACAGACCGGGCCGCGGGGGCGTTGACCCCCGGAACTCTCTCCAGGTAAACTCCAGGTAATATGCCTGGAGTATACCGGAAGGGTGTTCCGGGGGTCAATGCCCCAGCGGCCCGGCCCATGACCAGGTCTCGCGGTAGGCCAGGAGCTGTGAATCGACCCCTGCAGCCACATACAGGTGAGTATCACAGGGATATTAGGAAGTATTTCTTCAGTCACAGAGTTGTCAGGAAGTGGAATAGTCTGGGAAGTGATGTAGTGGAGGCAGGATCCATACATAGGTTTAAGAAGAGGTATGATAAAGCTCATGGAGCGGGAAGAGTGACATAGTAGCGGCCAGTGATGAGGTGGGGCCAGGAGCTGTAACTCGACCCCTGCAATCATAACTAGGTGAGTACAGGGAGGCAACAGCGAGTCATGGTCAATGATGAGGTATCACCTCAATTATTGGGAGCGCTTGAGGTTCCTAAACCTGTATTCCCTGGAACGCAGGAGGGAGAGATACATGATTATATACACCTGGAAAATCCTAGAGGGACTAGTACCGAACTTGCACACGAAAATCACCCACTACGAAAGCAAAAGACTTGGCAGACGATGCACCATCCCCCCAATGAAAAGCAGGGGTGTCACTAGCACGTTAAGAGACCATACAATAAGTGTCAGGGGCCCGAGACTGTTCAACTGCCTCCCAGCACACATAAGGGGGATTACCAACAGACCCCTGGCAGTCTTCAAGCTGGCACTGGACAAGCACCTAAAGTCAGTTCCGGATCAGCCGGGCTGTGGCTCGTATGTTGGTTTGCGTGCAGCCAGCAGCAACAGCCTGGTTGATCAGGCTCTGATCCACCAGGAGGCCTGGTCTCAGACCGGGCCGCGGGGGCGTTGACCCCCGGAACTCTCTCCAGGTAAACTCCAGGCGCCTGTGACGAGCGGGGTACCACAGGGGTCAGTCCTGGAACCAGTGCTATTCTTGGTATATGTGAACGACATGGCGGAAGGGATAGATTCAGAAGTGTCCCTGTTTGCAGATGATGTGAAGTTAATGAGGAGAATTAAATCAGATGCGGACTAGACAGGTCTACAAAGAGACCTGGACAGGCTGGATGCGTGGTCCAGCAACTGGCTCATGAAGATCGGAGAAGGGCAAAGAAGACCGCAGACAGAGTATAGGCTAGGAGGCCAAAGACTGTAAACCTCACTCAAGGAGAAAGATCTACGAGTGAGTATAATACCGAGTACATCGCCAGAAGCACACATTAACCAGATAACTGTTGCGGCATATGGGCGCCTGGCAAACCTGAGAATAGCGTTCCGGTACCTCAGTAAGGAATCGTTCAAGACTTTATACACTGCGTACGTCAGGCCCATACTGGAGTACGCAGAACCATAAGTTTCAAACATACATAAGTTTCAAACATACTATACCAATAAAGGGGTAACTCCAAACAGTTGTTAACTAATAAGTGTATCTCATGACTTTATTCAAAAAGAACTAAGCAGGTTAAACCCAACTAAGAGCACTGGCCCGGATAACATCCCGTCTAAGTTCCTAAAAGATGGTGCTTCTGAACTGTCAATCCCTATTGCTCACATAATAAATCTGTCAATCACCACTAATA
>NC_091309.1:12118337-12240837 GCF_038502225.1 Cherax quadricarinatus
TTATCATACTTCCTAGGTTTTGACTAAATTGGCTAATGTTTGATTGTGGAACTCTGTAGATGTTTATCACTGTGAGAGGTTTTTGTAGGTATTTGGATTTGAATTTAGCTATTATATATTCCCCATGTTCATCCCTTGTGCAAGTATTAGTGATACATTCTAGTTGGTCTGAGTAGTATATAGCTGTGCCACCCCCTTGTTGGTCTGGCCTACAGTTGTGTATGGCTGTGTAACCAGGAATGGCATAGACATCTGTAGTATCAGGCTTTAGCCAGGTTTCAGTTAGTGTAATGATGGACATATTGGCATGCAAGGAATTTAGTAATGCTAGGAGGTCATCGTAATGCTTGCTTAAAGATCTGATATTGTAGTTAAAGATAGTTGTTGTTGGCTCTGAGAAGTGCCTTTGATTGTTCTGCTGTGTAGTAATTACAGTAACTGTTTGAATCATTTAAGTCATTAAATAAGAGGTTGGTATCAGGATCAATGCTTGTAATCATAAGATTTGTAGTGAATCTGTAGTTAGAATTAAGTATAAAACAAAGTAAATATTCTAAAGCTAAAAAAATAGCACCTGAATTATTTAACAAATGTAAAAATAATGAGCTAAGGTAGTTTTTTAAAGCTAAAATAAAGGAGACAATATAAAAGGGACTAAAATAATTTGTGGTGAACAAATAAAGTGATGATCAAATAATGGAGCTTGGGAATATGATAGTAGGTAGTACTTTAAAGGTAATTCTTTAAAGTTAGAATTATAATATAAAATTATAATATAAAAGGGACTAATATAAGTTGTGGTGAACAATAAAGTGGTAATCAAATAATTGCACTAAGGTCTAATATAATGACTTTTGTGGAGTCTATGTTTTGAGCTAGAATGAGCTATAGTACAACTAGATTTAATCTAATAATATAACAATACAAATTAAAAATAGCACCAGTCTCTCACTAGTAATTGCAATATGGTCTAATATAATGAATTTGGTATTGACTATAGTACAACTGAGTTTAATCTAATATAAAAAAGGCACAAGACTCTCAATTTTAATTGCACTAAGGTGTTATATAAGTTGTTTACAAGAATTAGAGTATAACTAGATTTAAATTGACAAGATAAAATATACAAGTTAAGGTAGCAAAAGAATAAAAAATGTAGAAAAAAAAAATATATGAGGTAGTTGGTACTAGTTAGCAAAAGATAGTTAAGGGCCTTGAACAATAATATAATTGAAATATACACTAATTCCACACACAATATAGTCACTAAGATATGAAAACAATCTTAGAGTAGGAATTATAATATAAACTTATAATATAAAAATACAAATTGAAATGGTACTTGCAATTGCACTAAAGTCTGGTATAGGTTGTTGACAAGATCAGGAGTATAACTAGATTTAAATTGACAAAATATAATTCACAATTAAAGTACCAAAAGAATAATAGTAAAAAATAACAAGGGTAATGTCTTGGTTATAATATGATAGTAAGATGGTAGACAGGTACACAGGTACAAAGGATAATATAAAGGATGGAGTTGAATATACAAACTTGAAAATTTGGCAACAAAATGTTATGGGAAGTATAAAATAATGTTTAATGTACAAAAGTAAAATTGACTGGTAGTAAATATGGTGATTAATAAAATTTTAGTAAGTAATAATGATTACAAAAAAGTGAAAAAGTAATGTTTATTTCATTCAATATTGCACTGGTAGTTATACTAGAGGTTATATGGCAGCACAAGGTAATTAAGAGTACTCTAAGATAGTAAATGTGGTATTAAAACAGGTAAAGGTAATTAGACAAGTAATGGTTATTAAATGTCAAAAATGTTAAGAGTAAATTGAAATTATAGTAAAAATGATAATTATTAATTTTAGTAAGTAATATCAATTGATAGTATTGTACAAATAATTTCATTCCTGTCATCAGCATTTTGTGTGCTGGTAAATACTGTACAAAAAATATTTGCCCATTCTTGAAATTTCTACACTTATTTTTTATGTTTGAATACAATACGTACCTCTCCTCACTTAGCGACGTACTGATTTCTTCTATTCTGTTCATTTCAATATACGGTACATTACTGTATAAACATTTGAAAATATACCAGTAATGTTATAAATGGTGCAAAGATGACATTAAAAAATATCAAAGATGGTTGACACAAACTCCCTACCATTATAGTATGCTGCTCACTTAGCAACAAATTTGTTTACTGACGTGGTCTCAGCAACGGAATTCCGTTGTTCAGTGAGGAGAGGCTGTATTATTTGAACACTGTACATTACTGAGATCACTGCTGTTAAAATAACAATAAAAATAAGAATAAAAATACAATAAATATTTAGTAAACAACGTAATTAACTGTCTAATGCTCTCCACAGGAGGACTGCCACCCTGAGGAATGTCAGGTTTGTGTTGACAATTATGACCAAGATCTGAGACGTCCACGTTGTCTGCCTTGTGGCCACACAGTTTGCTCCAGATGTATTAGTACTGCAATAAAGAGGACTCAGCTCTCCTGCCCTATTTGCCGCACCAAGCATAATGCCATAACTGCCAGGGACTTCTCAGTCAACTACAGTTTTGAGATGCTTATAAATAAACACAAAGATACTCCTTTTAAGGCAGAAGGAAAAGTGTCAAAAAAACATTATAAAGTCTGCCATAAAGGTATCTTAAAGAAGGTTCTGCCCTTGATGCGGAAACAGAAGGTTAATATCAGCAGCCTTGTTACCAGCTGTAAAGAAGTGTTGTCCCAGCTTGTTAAATACCAAGAGCATTTAAAGAAGTGTAAGATTCAGCACCACCAACTCCAGGAGAAAATGGTAGAGCACAACTCAAGAGCAATAGGACTCTTGGAACCTGAGGATATAAGGGTGATGCATATGATAACAGAAGGAAAGGAGAGACTACAGAAACTACAAGACAATTTGGGGTCCCTTGGCACTGGTACCTCTTCACACCAATTTTTTACATCCATAGATGAAGCTGATCATTATAATGAAAAGGTAGAAAAGTGGCTCCAAAGGTACCAGGAGCTCTTTCCAGAGGTCGATGCCATACACACCTCAGTAAAGGTATGTTGATAAGAGGGGGTCAATGCCCCCGCAGCCTGGTCTGTGACCAGGTCTCATGGTGGATCAGGGCTTGATCAGCCAGGCTGTTACTGTTGGCTGCACGCAGCCCAACGTACAAACCACAGCCCAGCTGGTCAGGTACTGACTTTAGGTGCCTGTCCAGTGCCTTCTTGACAGCCAGGGGCCTATTGGTAATCCCCCTTATGTATGCTGGGAGGCAGTCGAACAGTCTTGGGAGCCGACACTTATTGTGTTGTTTCTTATCGCACTAGTGGCACTCCTGCTTTTCATGGGGGGGATGTTGCATACGGAGTGATTTTCGTGTGCAAGTTAGGTACTAATCCCTCTAGGATTTTCCAAGTATATCTCTCCCTCCTGCATTCTATGGAGTACAGGTTGAGGAACTTCAAGCGTTCCCAGTAATTGAGGTGTTTTATCACTTGTGTGTGTGCAGTGAAGGTTCTCTGTACATTTTCTGGGTCAGCAATTTCACCTGCCTTGAAAGGTGCTGTTAGTGTGCAGCAATTTCACATTTTTCACAGAGATCTAATACTTAATTCCACCCCCACCCCCCTCTTCTCATCCTCCACTTTGCATAATTTTGGGCTTTTCTGAAATGCATGGGCTATATTTTTCAATGAATATTGTAACAATTATGTACTTTTTTAAAATGAAGTTTGTTTAAAATAGATCAAAAAAGGTGTTCTCAAGTTATAACATGTAAATCTTGCAGGAAGAAAAAATCTGAAAAGCATCATGCAAATCCTTGTTTAGGGGATAAAAAAAACGAAGTTCCCTAAAGCTGAAAGTTTTATTTTTGTATTTAAGATCTTATGTGGCATGCTGTGTTCATCTGAGGAAAACAGATTCTCCCATTAAAGTTTGTATTTCTAATGACAGGTTCAGGAGAACATCAAGAAGGCCCTAAAGATGGTGTCCATAGATATGGGTAACCCAAAATGGAGTGAAAGTTTGAGAAACCTGGGCTGCACACTCATGGAGAGAGTTCAAGCAGTTACTATAAACACTTCAAAGGAGTTGAGTGTAAGTGTGAGGTCATCTGCACTCATCTTTCTTTGAAATATAAATCTGGCTGGTAACTTTAGCACTATAATTTACATAGATTTTTCATGTATGGTGTTGTCTACAAGTGTCAGTTGGTATGGTGTTGTGTACCAAGTATCAGTGAGTATGAGTTTGTACCCAAATGCCAGTACTACATTCATGACAACATTATTAGAAATGCATAAGGAAATGAAATACAGTATTTACACAGGTAAGTCCATACAAGAAATGTTTGCATACTTTAATACAGTAATTAAAAGGCAATAGATATAGAGTGGGATGGAGAATGAAAAAGCATATAATGCCAGGTTTTTATTTAATCACAATATTGATAGAGCAACTTTTAACATGAGTGGCTCAAGAATATTGGTAAAGTAGCTGTTAGCATGAATGGCTCCAGAATATGGGTAAAGCAACTAGCTTTTTACTTGGTTCTTATTTATCACAGAAAATGAGTCCCCATTTTTTCTTTGCTCATTAAAACATGCTCTCACTTTCATACATTTATTGGTGTTTCTTCATATTTGGTTGCATTTGGTTAATGTTAACCTAACCTAAATAAGGTATGCAGGGAAGTCGACTAGAGCAAGTATGTTAAAAGTTGTCCACTGGTGTCATGAGGATAAGTTATATTTACTGCTGTTGGCTGCTTTATTACAATTAGTTTAATGTATTGCTTCCTTGTAACTATGACAGTAATTATAATAGGGCCAGAACTGTCATCTTGTAATAATGACAGTGTGTTCCTAGTGGTAATGAGACACCAACAATGAATAATGATGGGGAGCAGTTACTGTTTGTAGATGATAACATTGTAAGAACATAAGGAGGAGTGCCGCAGTAGGTCTACTGATCCATGCTAGGCAGATTCTTCTTAAATATGCTGTAATATTTTGCATATGTTGTAAAACACTGACTGATACTGACATGTTGATAAAGTGGACATTTGTCACAAGCAATAATGATTCTGTTTCTGTCAACAGGTGTGAATGAGGTAACATTTTTCACACCGTGATTTTCTCTCTTTAAAGACTGTAAAAAGATTAGATGGTCCAGAAGATAACTGGGGTGGCAGTTTTTGCTCATAATGAAATTGACATTATACACAAGTTATTATATATCTGACTATGGCCATGCTTTAGTGAGGCTGATGTTATTTACAGGTTAAAATGGGGTGACACTGTCTGTAGGTCATAACTGGGTTGTTGTCAACAGATGATAATGAGATTCATGGGGCTGACATTGTCCACAGATAATAATAGGGCTGATAGTACAGGTAATAATGAGTAAGATACACTAGGCAGGGGTGTTAATGTTGCAGTTTTATAACTGTAGTGTAAGCACACTTCTGGCAAGACAGTGATGGAGTGAATAATAATGATTGTTCTTCTTTTTCCAGGCCACCCTGCCTTGGTGGAAAACAGCCAATGTGTTAACAAAATAAAAATTAGTACACAAGGCAGTAATGGGGTTGATACTACAGGTAATAATGGGTAAGATACAGTAGGTAATAATGGGGCTAGTAACACAAGTAATAATGGTATGGATACTATCCAGAAGTGATAGTGAGACTGACCATTTCAACAGGTGCTAAAGGAGCTGACACTGTCCACATATGACACTACAGGTCATTATGGGGTTGACACTAGTGATAATGGAGTCGACACTGTCTGCACATGATAATAATGCTTACATTGTCCACAGATGGTAATAATGCTGACACTGTCCACAGGTTGAGCATCTACGAGTAATGAGTGAACCTTTCAAGGCACTAGTGAAGAATCACCAGGTGTTTGCTGTCCACCAAACTGAGACCATGAATTACTATGCTAGAATAACTTTAGAAAAGGGAAAGCTGTGCTTGTACACACTCCAGAAGCTGCCACTGCCCATTGATGCCCACACAATCCAGGTGACTATTAAACTTACAAATCTGAAATTATGAACTTTTTTTATGAATGCAAATGCAGTTTGCTTAGTGATTTATTTTGGTTGGAGAGTGGCATGGTCAGCATGTAGGTGATCAAGCCTCATGTATGCAAAATACTGTAATAAAGAACTCTCCTTTTGCTATCTTTTTATAAACATAATTTATTTGATTTTACACAGCACGAAGATGTTGTGAAAATGCTGGACCAGTCCTCTGTCGTGACATTTCTTGACCTTGGGTATAAAAAGGTAAAAAACGCACGAGTTTACATTCAGCTAAGACTCAAGTCTTCTATGAGCAAAATATTTAAGAATATGTGTACAGGGCATGAAGGTTACACCTTCTGCAACGCTAAACTTACATCTGTGGTTGGAAAGGGTGAGCCAGGGGAGTACGTGGTTGGTGGAGAGTACACTGATTGGGATGGCTTTATAAGCCAAGAACTGCCCATGGACTTCGGTGGTTTTGCCTGCGATACGCCCAGTGCAGGAGATGTATGGTACCTCCCTCGCACTGGTATCCTGTTCCACATCACCACCCGTGCTGGTGGGAATACAGATGGAAAAATTTTTGGTAAGGTGGAAAGTGGCTTAGATGTGGTGAAGGCAATAGCCAAACTCAGGAATGTCAGTAAAGTGACTGTAATGAACTGTGGCATTGTGCTGCCTTTGTAGTTGACTATATAATGTCAATATAATCATGATTCTTTGAAAAGCACTCTTCATGATTCATGTCACTATCATTTGGTGATTGTTAGTGGCACCTGGCAGTGTACTGCTCATTAGTGACTACTGGCACTGTACTGCTTATTAGAAACCTCTAGCAGTGTACTGCTTATTAGTGACTCCTGCAGTGTAATGCTCATTAGTGACTGCTGGCAGTGTACAGCCCATTGAGTGACTTCTGGCAGTGTATTTTTGTTAGATAATCTACCATTATTATTATTATTATAATCAAAAAGAAGCGCTAAGCCACAAGGGCTATACAGCGCTAGATAATCTACCAATATACACTTGTATACTAAACTGTATTTCACTTTGCCTCTCAGATTAAAAGATTTTGTGGTATTATAGTCTTATTTTTTCCTAATTTGTGAATATCAACACCACAATACTCTGGATTTTCTCTAGCCCTTTATTTAATGCAGGAAAATATAACAGCAATCACAAACACACATACCAAAAATCTGATTTTAATCTTCTTTCAACAAACCAGCCATATCCCACCGAGGCAGGGTGGTCCAAAAAGAACAAGTTTCTCTTTTTAACTTTCGTAATGCATACAGGAGAAGGGTTTACTAGCTCCTTGCTCCCAGCATTTTAGTTGCCTCTTGTGAACGCATGATTTACAGAGGAAGAATTGTTCCACTTCCCCATGGAAATAGGAAATAAACAAGAACAAGAATTAGTAAGAAAAAAAGAAAACCCAGAGGGTGTATATATACGTATACGCTTGTACATGCATGTGTAGTGTGACCTAAGTGTACGTAGAAGTAGCAAGATGTACCTGAAATCTTGCATGTTTATGAAACAAAAAAAAAAAAAAACACCAGCAACCCTACCATCATGTAAAATAAGTACAAACTTTCATTTTACACTCACTTGGTAGGACGATAGTACCTCCCTGAGCAGTCGCTGTTTACTAACATACTTTTTTTTTTCTTCTTTCTTCTTCAACAAGTCATCCATCACCCACCGAGGCAGGGTGACCCAAAGAGAAAGAAAATCCCCAAAAAGAAAATACTTTCATTGTCATTCAACACTTTAACCTCACACATAATCACTGTTTTTGCAGAGGTGCCCAGAATAGAACAGTTTAGAAAGTATATACGTATAAAAATACACAATATATCTCTCCAAACTGCCAATATCCCAAACCCCTCCTTTAGAGTGCAGACATTGTACTTCCCATTTCCAGGGCTCAAGTCCGGTTATATAAAATAACCGGTTTCCCTGAATCCCTTCACTAAATATTACCCTGCTCACACTCCAACAGATCATCAGGTCCCAAATACCATTTGTCTCCATTCACTCCTATCTAACACGCTCACGCACGCTTGCTGGAAGTCCAAACCCCTCGCCCACAACACCTCCTTTACCCCCTCCCTCCAACCTTTTTGAGGATGACCCCTACCCCGCCTTCATTCCCCTACAGATTTATACGCTCTCCATGTCATTCTATTTTGATCCATTCTCTCTAAATGACCAAACCACCTCAAACCCTCTTCATCCCTCTGACTAATACTTTTATTAACTCCACACCTCCTAATTTCCACACTCCGAATTTTCTGCATAATATTTACACCACAAAGTGCCCTTAGACAGGACATCTCCACTGCCTCCAAACACCTCCTCGCTGCAGCATTTACAACCCAAGCTTCACACCCATGTAAGAGTGTTGGTACTACTATACTTTCATACATTCCCTTCTTTGCCTCCATAGATAACATTTTTTGCCTCCACATATACCTCAATGCACCACTCGCCTTTTTTCCCTCATCAATTCTATGATTAACCTCATCCTTCATAAATCCATCCGCTGACACGTCAACTCCCAGATATCTGAAAATATTCACTTCTTCCATACTCCTCCTCCCCAATTTGATATCCAATTTTTCTTTATCTAAATCATTTGATTCTCTCATCACCTTACTCTTTTCTATGTTCACTTTCAACTTTCTACCTTTACACACTCCCAAATTCGTCCACTAACGTTTGCAATTTTTCTTTAGAATCTCCCATAAGCACAGTACCATCAGCAAAAATGTAACTGTGTCACTTCCCATTTTGTATTTAATTCCCCATAATTTAATCCCACCCCTCTCCTGAACACCCTAGCATTTACTTCTTTTACAACCCCATCTATAAATATATTAAACAACCATGGTGACATTACACATCCCTGTCTAAGACCTACTTTTACTGGGAAGTAGTCTCCCTCTCTTCTACACACCCAACCTGAGCCTCACTATCCTCATAAAAACTCTTTACAGCATTTAGTAACTTACCACCTATTCCATATACTTGCAACATCTGCCACATTGCTTCCCTAGCCACTCTGTCATATGCCTTTTCTAAATCCATAAATGCAATAAAAACTTCCCTACCTTTATCTAAATACTGTTCACATATATGCTTCAATGTAAACACTTGATCTACACATCCCCTACCTACTCTAAAACCTCCTTGCTCATCCGCAATCCTATGTTCTGTCTTGCCTATAATTCTTTCAATTATAACCTTACCGTACACTTTCCCTGGTATACTCAATAAACTTGTTCCTCTATAATTTTTACAATCTCTTTTGTCCCCCTTCCCTTTATATAAAGGGACTATACATGCTCTCCGCCAGTCTCTAGGTGCATGAAATTACCACCTCCCTTTCTTCGTTGACATTTAAAAGTTCCTCAAAATATTCTTGCCATCTACCCAAAACCTCCCTCTCCCCATCTACTAACTCCCCTACTCTGTTTTTAACTGACAAATCCATTTGTTCCCTAGGCTTTCTTAACTTGTTTAACTCCAAATTTTTTTCTTATTTTCATTAAAATTTCTTGACAGTGCCTCTCCCACTCTATCATCTGCTCTCCTTTTGCACTCTTTCACCACTCTCTTCACCTTTCTTTTACTCTCCATACTTTATCATATGCCTTTTCTAAATCCATAAATGCAATAAAAGCTTCCCTACCTTTATCTAAATACTGCTCACATATATGCCTCAATGTAAACACTTGATCTAAACATCCCCTACCCACTCTAAAACCTCCTTGCTCATCCGCAATTCTACATTCTGTCTTACCTCTAATTCTTTCAATAACAACCCTACCGTACACTTTTCCTGGTATACTCAGTATATTTATTCCTCTATAATTTTTACAATCTCTTTTGTCCCCCTAACCTTTATATAAAGGGACTATACACGCTCTCCACCAATCCCTAGGTACCTTCCCCTCTTTCATACATTTATTAAACAAAAATACCAACCACTCCAACACTTTGTCTCCCCCAGCTTTTAACATTTCTGTCATGATCCCATCAGTTCCAGCTGCTTTACCCCCTTTCATTCTACGTAATGCCTCACGCACCTCCCCCACACTCACATCCTGCTCTTCTTCACTCTTAAAAGATGATATACCTCCCTGGCCAGTGCGTGAAATTACCGCCTCCCTTTCTTCATCAACTTTTAAAAGTTCCTCAAAATATTCTCGGCATCTACCCAAAACCTCCATCTCCCCATCTACTAACTCCCCTACTCTGTTTTTAACTGACAAATCCATTTGTTCCCTAGGCTTTCTTAACTTGTTTAACTCACTCCAAAATTTCTTCTTATTTTCATTAAAATTTCTTGACAGTACCTCTCCCACGCTATCATCCGCTCTCCTTTTGCACTCTCTCACCACTAACATACATCTGATTTTAATATGATTTAAAAAATGACTGTCCTCACTGTATTACACCTACCATCCGAGTTACAACCTGCTCGACATACGTCCACTCGACTTATGACCGTGCATCTGGCAACTGGGCTGGGCCGGCTGATGCACACCGCTGTATAATATTTGACGATACTCGCGGCAGCAATGCGACATGCAGGCAGCATCAGTTTGAGTAACCCTGTCCTATCAGCAGCATCATACTGTATTAACTGTACTAACTGGACAGTAAATTTCACCATGGCCCCTAAGATGAAGTCTGAATCTTGCACTGGAGATTGTGGCAAAAAAGGCTCTTACTCTCGAACTCTCTATTTGTTTTCACTGTTGCACATAAACCTGTCTGTATTTGTCTGCCTGTATATCTGTGTCTGTCTGTATCTCTGTGTGTCTGTTTATCTGTCTGTCTACCTGTGTACCTGTCTTTCTGTCTACCTGTGTGTCTGTCTTTGTCTACCTGTATCTGTCTTTGTCTACCTGTCTGTCTACTTATGTGTCTGTCTTTGTCTACCTGTGTGTGTGTGTCTACCTGTGTGTGTCTGTCTTTCTGTCTACCTGTGTGTGTCTTTCTGTTTACCTGTGTGTCTTTCTGTCTACCAGTGTGTCTGTCTTTGTCTACCTGTGTGTCATTTTTTCTGTCTACCTGTGTGTCATGTTTTTCTGTCTACCTGTGTGTCTGTCTTTCTGTCTGCCTGTGTATCTGTCTTTCTGTCTATCTGTGTGTCTTTCTGTCTACCTGTGTCTGTCTTTCTGTCTGTCTGTCTCAGAGCCACTCATTAAGAGTAATTGGTCTTGATGCCATATTAATAATGATAACACAATAATAATCACTGAGGCGCATTAAATGTGTATAAAACGTTAATATAGCATTTTGCTTAACCCTTTGACTGTCGCAACCCCCAATCCTGAGGTGTCTCCTGGTGTCACAGAATTTAAAAAAAAAAAACATTTTTCTTATGAAATGATAGAGAATCTTTTCCCGATTGTAATGACACCAAAAAAAACGAAATTTGATGGAAAACTGACGGAATTATGCTCTCGCGAAGTTGTTGTTCCAGTCGCCCAAACTCATAGCTATTTCTTTAGAACTCTATTTTTTCTATCGACTGAGTATAAGAAACTGCCCATTTACCGATTTCAACTACCTAATAATGTGGTCAGAAATTTGCAATTTGGCCAATTTCACGAAAACTAAAAAATATGACAATTTCAAAATAAGGTCCAGAATGAACAATGCAGACATTCCTGGCTCTAAAACAACATTTTCTTTGTTCATCAGTCATGTCTCCAGGCCCCTCTGATATTACTCTTGCTTTCTATTTTGAATTTTTATTCAAACAAAAAATAGAAGACTTACTATTATGCAGACTACTGCAATACTGAAATAATTGTATAAATAACATCAACCCATTCATGACTGCATATTAAAATGGCTAGTTGGACATTTATTGGACAATGGCATCATTTGTTTACTTTTGAACATTGGCAAAAATCAAACATTTCCCCTACTTTGAGCTCCATTTCTAGGTTCTTTTTATAGTAAAATCAATCAAAATCACCTCTATTTCTATAATATGTTTTCCATTCTATCAAATGAGACCAAGAAAACGAGAATACAACCATAAATACTATACAAAAATAGACCACAAAGTCGGCATTTTAATTAAAAAAAACGGTCGGAGTTTTGTTTTCTCATTATGCACTGCGTGCTCCAGGATTTTTTTTATAGGGTGCACACTGACCACACAGACCCATTCTCTCACATGTGGGCCTACTAGCTTTCTCCTGCTTGATTTGAAGCCGCTAGAATTTATGAGTACAGTGGACCCCCGGTTAACGATATTTTTTCACTCCAGAAGTATGTTCAGGTGCCAGTACTGACCGAATTTGTTCCCATAAGAAATATTGTGAAGTAGATTAGTCCATTTCAGACCCCCAAACATACACGTACAAACCCACTTACATAAATACACTTACATAATTGGTCGCATTCGGAGGTAATCGTTATGCGGGGGTCCACTCTATATATATGTCAAACACGGTACCGCGTAAGACGTATATATACGGCCGCGACAGTCAAAGGGTTAATCCATCTATGATGTTTTTTTTTCAAAATTATATAATAAACATGCTACGTATCATTTTTTTTTTTTTTTCAACAAGTCGTTTCTCTGGTCGGCTTGACTGAACAAAGCCATTCGTGTCCTGGGTGGTAACAAACACCAACAATGTTTGTTTACATAACTCGCGAACATTCTATTCAATTCAATTCAATTCAGTTCAAGTTTATTCTCTATAAAGGTTACAATGTGGGGTTTACAGGTTTTGGGTATTGTGCGGTTTACATGTTACAAAATACTAATTACAGAGGGGGCCACTAGGACACCTAGCATGGCTAGGCATTTCGGGCAGACTTAGATTAATTCTTAACATTAAATCCTTACAGATTATGGTATTAACCCTTTGACTGTTTCAGGCCCCTTTCTGAAACTGTCATTCTATGTTGCTAAATTTTTGAAAAAAAAAAAATTATTTTTTCTTATGAAATGATAGAGAATCTTTTCCCAATGGTAATGACACCAAAAGTTCGAAATTTGGTAAAAAAAACTCATGGAATTACACTCCCGCGAAGTTAGCGGTCTCGGCGACATAAAGCGTATCGGCGATTTCGCCGACTTTGAGCCCTATTTTCAGCCAATTCCGTTGTTCCAGTTGACCAAACTCATAGCTATTTCTTTAGAACTCCATTTTATCTATCAGCTGAGTACAAGAAACCTCCCATTTACCAATTTGGACTACCCAATATTGTGGTCAGAAATTGGCAATTTGGTCAATTTCACACAAACTAAAAAAGATGCCAATTTCAAAATAGGGTTCAGAATAAACAAGGTAGACATTCTTGGCACTAAAATAACATATCCTCTGTTCATTAGTCACATCTCTAGGCCCCTCTTATATTATTATTGCTTTCTATTTTGATTTTTTATTCATACAAAAAAATACAAAATTTACTGTTGCAGACTGCTGCATTATTGTAAAAATGGTATAAATAATATCAGTGCACTAGTGAAAGAATATTAGACTCCCCAGTTGACGTGTATTGGACGTGTGGTGTGATTTGTTTACTCCTGAACATTGGTAAAAATCGAACATTTCCGCTATTTTGAGCTCAGTTTCAAGGTCGTTTTCATCATCAAAGTAATGAAAATCATCTCTATTTCTGTAATATGTTTTTTTTCTCATTACGCACTGTGTGCTGCAGGATTTTTTTTATGTGGTGCACACTGACCACACAGACCCATTCTCTCACATGTGGGCCTACCAGCTTTCTTCCACTTGATTTGAAGCCGCTAGAATTATTGAGTATATATACGTCTGAAACACTGGCTCGTAAGATGTATATATATGACCAAAACAGTCAAAGGGTTAAGGTTAAGTGACTACATCATAATTTATGAGTTTAGCAATGTGGATGCTTTTGTTTTGGCACAATACAAAGTGTCTATATTGGAGTATCATAGGCAAATTTATGACTAGTTAGGATTTATTATTTTAAGATTAAGATTAGTATTTCTGGGTTTATAGTCAGTGGGTGAGTGAGTGTAATTGTGAATCACCAGGTGGTTATCATGTAGTTAGTTGTCGGGGTGTATCAGGGAGATAAGATGTTTTCTAACTGTAGCTTTGAAAGTGATGAATGTGTCTGCAGTTCTAGAGTTTTCAGGTAGGGTGTTCCAGATTTTAGGTCCTTTGAAATACATTGAATTTTTGTAAAGGTTTAGTCGAACACGGGGAATGTCATAGAGATGTTTGCGTCTGGTGTTATGCCTATGGATCCTGTCACAACTATCAAGAAAGTGCTTTAGGTCAAGGTTAATATTGGAATTTAAGGTCCTGTAGATATAGATTGCACAGTAGTATATGTGGATGTTCTGAAGAGGGAGTAAGTTTAGATCTATGAAGAGTGGGGGGGGGGTGTTGCCAGGGATGGGATTAAGTGATTATTCTTACTGTGGCTTTTTGTTGGGATTGAAGACTCTTAAGTTACATTCACTTGTTAGACGAAGAATGAGGGGAGACCTGATCGAAGTGTATAAGTGGAAGATAGGTATTAATAAAGGGGATATTAATAAGGTCTTGAGGATGTCTCTCCAAGAGAGAACCCGCAGTAATGGATTTAAATTAGATAAGTTTAGATTTAGAAAGGACATAGGAAAGTATTGGTTTGAAAATAGGGTAGTTGATGAGTGGAACAGTCTACCTAGTTGGGTTATTGAGGCTGGGACTTTGGGTAGTTTCAAATTTAGGTTGGATAAGTACATGAGTGGGAGGGGTTGGATTTGAGTGGGACTTTCACATCAGAGCTTATTTCTTGGGTAGCATTGAAAATTGGGTTGGGCAAATGTTTTGTTAGTGGGATGAATTATAAAGGACCTGCCTAGTATGGGCCAACAGGCCTCCTGCAGTGTTCCTCCTTTTTTACGTTCTTATGTTCTTATTGGCTTTAGGTGTGTTGCTGCAGTTGAACCCCAAGCACAGATAGCATAAGTGAGGTATGGATATATAAGTGAATGGTATAGTGTGAGAAGGGCAGTTTGCGGCACGTAGTATCGTATCTTGGAGAGGATCCCCACCGTTTTGGATACTGTTTTTGTTATGTGTTGGATATGGGTGCTGAAATTTAGGTTGTTGTCGAGGTATAGGCCAAGGAATTTGCCCTCATTATGTCTGGCAATTAGAGTGTTGTCGATCTTAATGTTAAGTTGCGCAACACCTGCTCTGCTACCAAATATAATATAGTAGGTTTTGCCAGTGTTAAGTGTAAGTTTATTGGCTGTCATCCAAGTCGATATTTTGAGCAGCTCCTCGTTAACAATGGTGTTGAGGGTGGCAAGATTAGGGTGGGAGATGACACAAGTCGTGTTGTCAGCAAAGAGAATGGGTTTCAGGTGTTGGGATATGTTTGGAAGATCATTGATGTAAATGAGGAAGAGCAGGGGTCCAAGGACACTTCCCTGCGGAACTCCAGTATCAAGTGGCCGTATTGATGAGGCTGTGTCTTTAATGGTGACATACTGATACCTATTAGAAAGGTAGGATTTAAAATATGCAAGCGCATGGCCTCTTATACCATAGTGGTCAAGTTTGTGGAGTAGGATGCCATGGTTTACTGTGTCAAACGCTTTTCTTAGGTCAATAAAAATTCCTAGCGGATATTCATTATTTTCCAATGCTGTGTAAAGCAGGTCTAGCATTTTTATAATTGCATCATTAGTGCTTTTATTTTTCCTGAATCCAAATTGGCAGGGGTTGAATATGTTTTGTGACATTATAAATGAATATAGTCTCCTGTGCACCAGTTTCTCGAAGATTTTGGATAGCAATGGTAAGTTTGATATTGGCCTATAGTTGTTTACATCTGTAGGGTCACCACCTTTATGTATTGGTGTAACCCTTGCTGTCTTGAGTAGTGTTGGGAAAGGGTTAGTTTCTAGTGACTTGTTAAAAAGTAATGTAACAGCATGCAAAAGGACATGGGCCGCTCGCTTGTACAAAACTGTGGGACATGAGACAGATTCCCAGAGTTATTTTTAAGTGACTTTATGATCGCGGTGACTTCCGTGGGCTCAGTTGGTACAAGATAGAAGGAATTTGGGAAATTCCCATCTAGGTAGTCCCCGGCACAGGCATTGGTACATGGGATTTTACTGCCGAGAGTAGATCCTATGTTTGAGAAAAAGTCGTTTATCTTGTTAGCTGTATCAGTGGGATGCAGTGGTGTTTCATGAGGTTTAGTTAGAACAATATTCTTGTTTTTTTTCAGTTTGTGGGTCCCCAGAATCTGGGAAAGTGTTTTCCAGGTCTTTTTTATATCTCCTCGTGTGTCACTGAATCTACTGGAGTAGTACAGTTGTTTGGCTTTCTTTATTAATTTGGTGAGAACTGTTGAATATTGTTTAAGAATATCTTTGTGTATTAAGTCCTGTCTATATTGCTTTTCATATTGGTGTTTCTTATCAATGGATTTCAGAATGCTGCTGGTTAGCCATGGGCAACCAAGGCATTTATTCATGTTCTGTTTCATTTTTATAGGACAATGTTTGTTGTAGAGTCTAAGTATTTTGTTAAGAAAAATGTCTGTCCAATCGTCAATACCATTGGCACTGGAGAATTCTGTAGGCCAGTCAACAGTTTCTAGGTCTGCTGTGAAATTCCTTATTGAGGCCTCGTCATGGAGTCTAAATGAAACTTTGTTGTATTCGAGTGGTGGCTTACTAATGTTTGTTAAGAGGAAGGTTGAGTAGTGGTCAGTAGTGCTGTCTATGATTATTCCTGATTTAAGGGGGGCTAGTATATTGGTCCATATATGGTCTATTATGGTTGCACTTGTCTCAGTCAGCCCAGTTGGTTTAGTTATTGTTGGTATGAGAAGTGTGTTGTTCATACTGTTGATGAAATCAGTTACAGTCTGATCATCTGGTAGGCCAAGGTTGATATTGAAGTCTCCAGCTAAGAGAAGGTGGTGCTTGTTCATTTGTCTGTTTGTTATTAGTGACTTTAGATTCTTACTGAAGTTTGGGATGTTTGTGTGGGGATCCGGTGTATGGCACCGATTGTTATAGGTGTCTTGGGGTTTTTTACAGTAAAATTAGCAAAAATGTATTCCCCATATTCATCACTAAAGCAATTAGTGCTAATACAAGATAGTGAATACAGGAAAGAGTAAGGTTATGAGGATAAAAAGATTAGGTGATGAAAGATTGGATATCAGATTGGAGGGAGAGAGTATGGAGGAGGTGAATGTATTCAGATATTTGGGAGTGGACGTGTTAGCGAATGGGTCTATGAAAGATGAGGTGAATCATAGAATTGATGAGGGGAAAAGGGTGAGCGGTGCACTTAAGAGTCTGTGGAGACAAAGAACGTTGTCCTTGGAAGCAAAGAGGGGAATGTATGAAAGTATAGTTTTACCAACGCTCTTATATGGGTGTGAAGCATGGGTGATGAATGTTGCAGCGAGGAGAAGGCTGGAGGCAGTGGAGATGTCATGTCTGAGGGCAATGTGTGGTGTGAATATAATGCAGAGAATTCGTAGTTTGGAAGTTAGGAGGAGGTGCGGGATTACCAAAACTGTTGTCCAGAGGGCTGAGGAAGGGTTGTTGAGGTGGTTCGGACATATAGAGAGAATGGAGCGAAACAGAATGACTTCAAGAGTGTATCAGTGTGTAGTGGAAGGAAGGCGGGGTAGGGGTCGGCCCAGGAAAGGTTGGAGGGAGGGGGTAAAGGAGGTTTTGTGTGCAAAGTGCTTGGACTTCCAGCAGGCATGCGTGAGCGTGTTTGATAGGAGTCAATGGAGACAAATGGTTTTTAATACTTGACGTGCTGTTGGAGTGTGAGCAAAGTAACATTTATGAAGGGATTCAGGGAAACCGGCAGGCCAGACTTGAGTCCTGGAGATGGGAAGTACAGTGCCTGCACTCTGAAGGAGGGGTGTTAATGTTGCAGTTTAAAAACTGTAGTGTAAAGCACCCTTCTGGCAAGACAGTGATGGAGTGAATGATGGTGAAAGTTTTTCTTTTTCGGGCCACCCTGCCTTGGTGGGAATCGGCCAGTGTGTTAATAAAATATAAATAAACAAGATAGTTGGTTAGAGTAATAGATTGCAGTACCACCCCCAACTTGGTATGGTCTGCAGTTGTGGATTGCTGTGTATCCTGGTAGTGGGTAGATATCTACTGTGTCCTGCTTAAGCCAGGTCTCAGTAAGAATAATGCAGGAGAAGGGTGTCTTTAGTGACTCAAGGAGTGCCAGGAGGTCATCATAGTGTTTGCTTAAGGACCTGATGTTGTAGTTAAGAACTGATGGACTTTGAGCAGTGTACAGGATAGTGCTGACTTGTGATGCTGTGTAATAAAGGCAGTTACTTTCCAATAAGTTTTGATTGTGTGTTAGATTATGGAGGTTTAGATCAGGGTCAACGTGATCATTCATATTTTAGGTTTAAATAGTGGTTGTTTATATCCTGTATTATGTGGTGAGTTCTAATACTGATTTCTGTAGTGGTGGGAGGTTTGGATAAGTATACCGCTAAAGCACTTTGGTCATATAGAGTATAGTCACTAATAATCATAATGAAATTTATATTGTCTATGTGTTGTGCTAGAATGAGCTAAAGTACAACTAGGTATAAACTAATACTATAAAAAAAAATTACAAGTGGCACCAGACTCACTCTTGTAATTGCACTAAGGTCTAATATAATGAATTTAGTGTTGTCTATGTATTGAGCTAGAATGAGCTAAAGTACAACTAGGTATAAACTTATAATATAAAAATACAAATTAAAATGGTACTTGCAATTGCACTAGGGTCTGATATAAGTTGTTAACAAGAACAAGAGTATAACTAGATTTAAATTGACAAAATAAAATTCACAAATTAAAGTACCAAAAGAATAATAAGTAAAAAATAACAATGGCAATGACTTGGTTATAATATGATAGTAAGATGTTAGACAGGTACACAGGTACAAAGGATAATATAAAGGTTGGAGTTGAATATACAAACTTGAAAATTTGGCAACAAAATGTTATGAAAAGTATAAAATAATGATTAATGTACAAAAGTAAAATTGACTGGTAGTAAATATGGTGTTTAATAAAATTTTAGTAAGTAATAATGATTACAAAAAAAGATTAATTAGCAAAAATAAAATGAAAAAGTAATGTATTTCAAGTATTAAATTTTAAGAACAGTTATTTGGATTCAATATTGCACTGGTAGTTATACTAGAGGCTATTTGGCAGTACAAGGTATTTAAGAGTACTCTAAGATAGTAAATGTGGTATTAAAACAGGTTATGGTAATTAGACAAGTAATGGTAATTAAATGATGTCAAGAACGTTAAGAGTAAATTGTACTGATAGTAAAAATGGTAATTAATTATTAATTTTGGTAAGTAATATCAATTAATAGTATTTAAAAAAATATGAGGTAGTAATATGGACAGAGAAAGTACACTCATTCTCTCTCTCGTTTATTCATTTAATCTTGTTTACTCACCTCTCACTCTACATTAACACTACAGATATTTTAAGGTAAGTAATGAGTGGACACGATTATTATATTATAGTTTAATAATAATATTATTATTAATATTAGTACATTTGTATTATTGTAATAATAATAATAATAATAATTATTAATATTATTAATTTAGGGCACTGGAGCACAGAGCCACTGTATAGCACTGTCTGGATTTTTTGGGTTATCCTAGGTAATTTATACTATGTATGATAACTTCACTTACGTGTACCTGTGAGAGAGAGAGAGAGAGAGATACAAAGACAGCCACATTCAGTCAGCCAACCACCCACCCAGCCAGCCGGATATGTTTACACATGTTCCAGAGTTGTTTCTCTTTACTTAGGGTATAGGTTATACAACATTCTGGCAGGATGACACTACCAGTGGTATTCTCCCATTCCACTGTGTCGACAATACATAAAGATAACAGTAACAAATGATACTGTATGCGATGTAAAGTTTACAATACAGTTCACTACCATGTATACAATACATACAGTACATAAATAATTAAAATATAACAATAGAAGTAAATTATGGTAAAAAGAATGAAATAATGATTGTACATTACATTACAGTACTATGTAGGTAGTTTATATAGGAAAGGTTTGACATTATGCCCTACCCAGTATGTCAGCAATTTTCAAAAGTTCGACTTATGTCCATTTTGACTTACGACCGGTTGGTCGGAACCAAGCTTGGTCCTAAGCCGGATGGTACCTGTATAAGATACAACCACGTTAAAACTGAATGACAAGTGATACCCTGATGATGCGTGAAAACACCAAGTAACCATAAACAACAACGATTAAAACACACACACACTACTAATATTACCACACAGCAAAAAAAAAAAAAAAACTAGGCCAAGTATTACCGACAAGTGCTTTTGACAACTAGTAACCCCACCCTACACACTAAAACTTTTGGAGCAGGGAGAATGGACCTAGTAGTGATCAACGAAGAGGCAGGGCCAGGAGCTATGAAACGACCCTGCAACCATATATAACTGAAAACACACACATGAGAGCTTACATAATCCACAACCCCTTTCAAAGGGGGGGTACCTAGTTGCTGGTGAAGTGCTCTTGATCCAAAGAGTTGAAGCTATCTTCCCCTTTGATCAAGTCTTATTACCACCTATTTCCCCAGATGCTGTATGACCTTACGGGTTTAGCGCTTCATGATTACAGTGCGTGGCAATATTTTAATCCACAAACTGGGGCGTTGTATTCTTTCATGTATACTTCAAAGGAAGCGCTAAACCCAGTGGATCATTCAAGGCAAGGATTGATGTAGCTGTATCGAGCCCTAGGTTTATTATTCATATGTTTAATATATTATGCACCCCATACCCATCCTGTAGGTGGTAGTCCAATTACAGAGGTACATAATGGGCCCATGGACTGGACCCCAAAGTTTTGATAGTTGAACAAGACCAAGGAGGCTCGATCTTCGTCTTGGTGTGTTAATAGGGTCACTGACAGCGAAGCAGACACAGTACCTGATTGTATTTATTGTCCCTCATGGATTTAACGCCTCAGATAAATTATAGTTACGGATAGATAAGATACACATAATACATCGAGGGACATTTTTTACGCGTCAACTAGTGGCTTTGACTTTTGCAGCCAGAGTCTACCCGTTAATTCAGTGAGCACTCAGTGGGTCTCTCGTTCTCCAAATGCTACATGACACGGGTATAGTGCTTCCCTGATTAAAAAATTTAGAAGGCATTATTTACTAAAATAGTTCATACATATCAATGTTAGATGATGTCTGTAGCTGCGTTATCAGGTATTGAAGCAAATTTTCCTCGTATTAATAACACTGTAGGTTACCATCCCAGGTTAGCCCAAGAGAGCCAAGCAACGTGGCTTATTATCGTTTAGTTTTCTTGGTCTTTTTTCTCCAGGATGTCACCCCACTATAGTTGGTTAACTCCCAGGTACCTGCTTGAAGTCGGGCAGCAGGTACAGTATAAGGAAACTTGCCCATACGTTTCCCCAAGACTTGCCTAGGGACCAAATCCAGGTCCTTCCTGTTGTGAGGTGAATGCTTTACCACTGAGCTACAGTTCACATGAACTTTGATGATTATTGACCTCACTGTCGATCTTGGCAGTGACAGCGTACTTAAAAATCTGAAGGACTGTTTTTTTTTTCTAAACTAGTGGTTTTCTTTTGTGTGGGTGTTATTTGTCAGTAAGCTTTAACAGTAATTTGGACAATCCCATGACTGTTGTGATCCTATTTTTAACTGGGTGGACTGACTACCGTCACGTGCTTTGTTCCTTACAATTGCCTACCACTCCTTTGAGTGTTTTATAAAGGCCTAGCTGTTTTTTAATGTGGCTTTAAAATGCCTAGATGTTTTAAACGTGACTTAGAAAAAGGCCTAGTTCTCTTTGAAACGTCATTAAAAGACTTACACTTTTAAATTTAGTTTGAAAACATGACTCACGAAATCGTGGTATTTTTTTTTTTTTTTTTTTTTTTTTAGCTGGAAAAGCCCTAACTTTGTTCGAAATGTAACTTGAAAATGCCTAGCTCTATTAGGAATTTGGTTGGAACAGGTCTAACTCTGAAATATGGCTTGGAAGAAAAAAAGCAAAACTTTTACAATTTTGCGGTAGCCCATAAATTAGTTATTCTTTTGTCACATATTATGAAGTTGAAAACAAAACATTGCTAGACCTTCTGCAAGATTTTACATTCGTCAAGAGCAACAATTGCATTTCAGAATATTTTTCAGGATAGGTATCTTAAGTACTGAACATAAAACAATATTCACTTCATCTTTAACGCCTGTTCATGAGTCAATTTCTTGTCAATATTATGAATAAAGAAAGTCAATCAAAAATAATTTGTGGACGCAAACGTTGATTCTGTCAATGAGTCTTCGATGTGGGACAATGTAAATGGCAGATATATAAAAATTATCTACCCAACTTATTTTTTAGAGTATAACCTATTTATTCTATATATTTACTGATCAAATAAATATTTCCCTTCGTTGGATTATCATCAGTCTGTTTAAAAAGTGTATAGTACTGGACTGGACAATAACGTTTTCTAATCAAGTGATTTGTAGTTCTTAATCTGGGTATAATTATTATTCTCCCTTGTGGAAAATTACATTTATCTGAATGTATCATTATGTACATAACAGTAAATGAACAAAGATAATTATTATTTATCAGTTAGACAAGTAGGAATTTGCGACACCTAGGTCGCAAAAAATGTCCCCCTTCGATACCTACCACTGTCATATCCACAAGTTGCTCTGGACCTATTAATTATAAATGAAATATGTATCACCAGGAATACTAGTAAATATATAAATTTGTGGACTGTATATTAAAATTAAAAAAAGGATTATATATACACACATTTACATAACAAAGAAAATATCTTAATATCACTCACCAATTTGACTGGAGATTAAGGTGTATCATACTCAAAAAACCTCACTAACTAAATTAATGAAAATAATACTGGCCAGAATTATAACACAAATCTATATAGCTTATCTGAGGTTCCTGGAGCTGTCTTGTCCAGACGCCTGATATCTCAAGTTATGCAGGACTGCACATCCAACAATTTCGCCTCCTATTTGAGAGGTGTCAACACAATTTTACCTCTAGAGCACGAAAAATTCTTCCCATTATTAACTAACATTCTGTACAATTCAAACAACAATGGCGACTCTCGTCTGCGCAGGCGCAGCTTCTTCCCATTTTCGATAATATGATTTTTATTATATACAATATAGGACATCTATTTACCTATAAATTACCGTATTTCCGGAAAATATACAGTATTTTCCACATCCCTTGACGATAGACACTTTAATTTGTTACCACCTTTCCTTCTCTTGTCTTGATTTAGGAGAAAACTTTTCCAGGTATGTCAACAAGCATATTAGACAATTTTATAAAATGAGAACGAAAATAAGATTTTTTTTTTTTGCTGACAGAAGCGTGAAGCATCAAGTCCTCAAACGAACACAAATTGATAAATGGTGACTGACAGGACAGTACTGAATGTTTCTCTGATCAGCTCTAGTTCACCACTGAATATTAAGAGGATTCATTTGACAGAGGGTTTGGTTAGGGTGGAGCTGCCAGATATCGAAGCCCACTAACTTGTAGCCAGTTGACCCTTTCGTAATGTAAAACAGACAGGTACTACATGCCGAGGCGTCGATCACAGAACCGTAGACTTCCGTGCTGGTGTTGGGAATGGTGACATTCCAAAAGTTCCAGATGAAAGGATAAGGAGAAGATTTTGATAAACCCACATTGAGGCCATAAATTCCTGAATTTGCTGTAAAGAAACAATGATATATATTTTAGGAAATATTATGTGAAAAAAAAATATATATATATATATATATATATATATATATATATATATATATATATATATATATATATATATATATATATATATATATATATATATATATATATATATATATATATATAATAACATAGCACAATCGTACGCAATCTAACTGTTAATTTTGTGGTTTGATTTTCGCAGAGCTTAATAATATTGCAACTCTGTGTGACCCTTATGTGTTTAGAGCTTAATTTGATCTAATTATTATTAATTCTTATCATTACACGTATGTGAAGTGCTAAACGCGCGTGGGCCATTGAAAGTATGGAGTGATGGAAGTTCAGGTCTTCATTTGTTTCTGCCCTTGTGATTTAGCGCTTCTTTTTTATTGTAATACCCCTCAAGGAAGGATAAGGAGTCTTACTGCCGGAACCCTTGAAGGGAGCTGCCTGGATGCTGTTAATTTCTTCTTGATATAAGAAATCTGAGTGAACCTCAGCTTCCTTGGATAAAGCCTGATTACCTTCAATTTCCCAGGCGCTTCCTCGTGAATAGAATCATAACTACAATTTTACTACATGAACAAATCATTCAATAGCAAGAGAAAGTATAATAATAATAATAATAATCTTTATTTCTACAAGTACATGATACAGCTTATACAGACCAAGGTAACATCGGACATACTATATAGAAGTCCCTTTTTATGCAGAGCATTTTGGGCAACTCTAGATTAATTTTGTCCCCAGGATACGACCCATACCAGTCTGCTAACACCCAGGTACTTACTTGCTGTTAGGTGAACAGGGACAGCAGGTGTAATGAAACACTCTCACTGTTACCACTCGTACCGATAAGTGCGCTACCAACCGAGCTACGGTACACTCATGAAAGGCGAAATACCCGCATTTCACTTAAAGATGCTGGTGAAATAACCCATGACAAGGAATAGCATGTATTCTTTAACGTATCTCCATGAACAACAGGTACCTGGAGTTTACCTGGAGAGAGTTTCGGGGGTCAACGCCCCCGCGGCCCGGTCTGTGACCAGGCCTCCTGGTGGATCAGCGCCTGATCAACCAGGCTGTTGCTGCTGGCTGCACGCAAACCAACGTACGAGCCACAGCCCGGCTGATCAGGAACTGACTTTAGGTGCTTGTCCAGTGCCTGCTTGAAGACTGCCAGGGGTCTGTTGGTAATCCCCCTTATGTGTGCTGGGAGGCAGTTGAACAGTCTCGGGCCCCTGACACTTATTGTATGGTCTCTTAACGTACAATTACACATATTTTTAACAATGTTTACCTGGAGTTTACCTGGAGAGAGTTTCGGGGGTCAACGCCCCCGCGGCCCGGTCTGTGACCAGGCCTCCTGGTGGATCAGCGCCTGATCAACCAGGCTGTTGCTGCTGGCTGCACGCAAACCAACGTACGAGCCACAGCCCGGCTGATCAGGAACTGACTTTAGGTGCTTGTCCAGTGCCAGCTTGAAGACTGCCAGGGGTCTGTTGGTAATCCCCCTTATGTGTGCTGGGAGGCAGTTGAACAGTCTCGGGCCCCTGACACTTATTGTATGGTCTCTTAACGTGCTAGTGACACCCCTGCTTTTCATTGGGGGGATGGTGCATCGTCTGCCAAGTCTTTTGCTTTCGTAGTGAGTGATTTTCGTGTGCAAGTTTGGTACTAGTCCCTCTAGGATTTTCCAGGTGTATATAATCATGTATCTCTCCCTCCTGCGTTCCAGGGAATACAGGTTTAGAAACCTCAAGCGCTCCCAGTAATTGAGGTGTTTTATCTCCGTTATGCGCGCCGTGAAAGTTCTCTGTACATTTTCTAGGTCGGCAATTTCACCTGCCTTGAAAGGTGCTGTTAGAGTGCAGCAATATTCCAGCCTAGATAGAACAAGTGACCTGAAGAGTGTCATCATGGGCTTGGCCTCCCTAGTTTTGAAGGTTCTCATTATCCATCCTGTCATTTTTCTAGCAGATGCGATTGATACAATGTTATGGTCCTTGAAGGTGAGATCCTCCGACATAATCACTCCTAGGTCTTTGACGTTGGTGTTTCGCTCTATTTTGTGGCCAGAATTTGTTTTGTACTCTGATGAAGATTTAATTTCCTCATGTTTACCATATCTGAGTAATTGAAATTTCTCATCGTTGAACTTCATATTGTTTTCTGCAGCCCACTGAAAGATTTGGTTGATGTCCGCCTGGAGCCTTGCAGTGTCTGCAATGGAAGACACTGTCATGCAGATTCGGGTGTCATCTGCAAAGGAAGACACGGTGCTGTGGCTGACATCCTTGTCTATGTCGGATATGAGGATGAGGAACAAGATGGGAGCTAGTACTGTGCCTTGTGGGACAGAGCTTTTCACCGTAGCTGCCTCGGACTTTACTCTGTTGACGACTACTCTCTGTGTTCTGTTAGTGAGGAAATTATAGATCCATCGACCGACTTTTCCTGTTATTCCTTTAGCGCGCATTTTGTGCGCTATTACGCCATGGTCACACTTGTCGAAGGCTTTTGCAAAGTCTGTATATATTACATCTGCATTCTTTTTGTCTTCTAGTGCATTTAGGACCTTGTCGTAGTGATCCAGTAGTTGAGACAGACAGGAGCGACCTGTTCTAAACCCATGTTGCCCTGGGTTGTGTAACTGATGGGTTTCTAGATGGGTGGTGATCTTGCTTCTTAGGACCCTTTCAAAGATTTTTATGATATGGGATGTTAGTGCTATTGGTCTGTAGTTCTTTGCTGTTGCTTTACTGCCCCCTTTGTGGAGTGGGGCTATGTCTGTTGTTTTTAGTAACTGAGGGACGACCCCCGTGTCCATGCTCCCTCTCCATAGGATGGAAAAGGCTCGTGATAGGGGCTTCTTGCAGTTCTTGATGAACACAGAGTTCCATGAGTCTGGCCCTGGGGCAGAGTGCATGGGCATGTCATTTATCGCCTGTTCGAAGTCATTTGGCGTCAGGATAACATCGGATAGGCTTGTGTTAGTCAAATTTTGTGGCTCTCTCATAAAAAATTCATTTTGGTCTTCGACTCTCAGTCGTTATTTCAAACTTTCTGAAGTTGACTACCAAATACGCTGAGAATATGTACGTACATCCATATTGGTCCAGGAAGCGTTGGAAGATATTGAACTGTTGCAAGGTCTTTGCTATAGCCTTATTCTGGCCACAGGCTTTAGCGATGGGTGAATTATCCACAGAGTAACTCAAACCATCCTCCAATACCTCATTCCAGCTGTCTTTCTCTGTAAATAAATATATAAGTAAATAATATATATATATATATATATATATATATATATATATATATATATATATATATATATATATATATATATATATATATATATATATATATATATATATCTTCTTTCTTTCAACACACTGGCCGTATCCCACCAAGGCAGGGTGGCCCAAAAGGAAAAACGAAAGTTTCTCCTTTCACATTTAGTAATATATACAGGAGAAGAGGTTACTAGCCCCTTGCTCCCGGCATTTTAGTCGCCTCTTACAACACGCATGGCTTACGGAGGAAGAATTCTGTTCCACTTCCCCATGGAGATAAGAGGAAATAAACAAGAATAAGAACTAGAAAGAAAATAGAGGAAAACCCAGAGGGGTGTGTATATATGTGCTTGTACATGTATGTGTAGTGTGACCTAAGTGTAAGTAGAAGTAGCAAGACATACCTGAAATCTTGCATGTTCATGAGACAGAAAAAAAGACACCAGCAATCCTACCATCATGTAACACAATTACAGGCTTTCGTTTTACACTCACTTGGCAGGACGGTAGTACCTCCCTGGGCGGTTGCTGTCTACCAACCTACTACCTGTAATACATATATATATATATATATATATATATATATATATATATATATATATATATATATATATATATATATATATATATATATATGTCGTGCAGAATAGGCAGAACTTGCGATCTTGGCTTAAATAGCAATGCTCATCTTGCCATATAGGACAAGTGAAAATTTGTGTATGCAATAACTTCGCCAAAATCATTCTGAACCTAACGAAAAAAATATATTTCACTGTGTTTGTATAGTATTAAATTATTGCAAACAAATCTAAAATATATTTAGTTAGGCTAAAATAAATTGTTCTTATTATAAAAAGGTTAGGTAAGTTTTCTAAGATTCTTTTGATGCAAAATTAAAATTTTTTACATTAACATTAATGAAAAAAATATATCTTTAAACGAATAAGAAAAAAATTCAGAAAGGACTTAATATTAAATGAGTTCTTGCTAATTGACCAGTTTTACATATTCGGCACGACATATATATATATATATATATATATATATATATATATATATATATATATATATATATATATATATATATATATATATATATATATATATATATATATATATATATATATATATATTTATATATATATATATATATATATATATATATATATATATATATATATATATATATATATATATATATGAAAGTTAAGACACACACATATATATATATATCTTTCTTTCTTTCAACACACCGGCCGTATCCCACCGAGGCGGGGTGGCCCAAAAGGAAAAACGAAAGTTTCTCCTTTTACATTTAGTAATATATACAGGAGAAGAGGTTACTAGCCCCTTGCTCCCGGCATTTTAGTTGCCTCCTACAACACGCATGGCTTACGGAGGAAGAATTCTGTTCCACTTCCCCATGGAGGTAAGAGAAAATAAACAAGAACAAGAACTAGTAAGAAAATATTAGAAAACCCAGAGGGGTGTGTATATATATGCTTGTACATGTATGTGTAGTGTGACCTAAGTGTAAGTAGAAGCAGCAAGACATACCTGAAATCTTGCATGTGTTTATGAGACAAACAGAAGACACCAGCAATCCTACCATCATGCAAAACAATTACAGGCTTTCGTTTTACACTCACTTGGCAGGACGGTAGTACCTCCCTGGGTGGTTGCTGTCTACCAACCTACTACCTACATATATATATATATATATATATATATATATATATATATATATATATATATATATATATATATATATATATATATATATATATATATATATATATATATATATATATATATATATATGCAAAACAACCACTCTGAAAGAATAGAGAAATTCCAAGCGCTTTCGTGACTACTCACATTATCAAGGAACATAGTTCCTTGATAATGTGAGTAGTCACGAAAGCGCTTGGAGGTGCCCAGAATACAACAGTTTAGAAGCATATACGTATAAAGATACACAACATATCCCTCCAAACTGCCAATATCCCAAACCACTCCTTTAAAGTGCAGGCATTGTACTTCCCATTTCCAGGACTCAAGTCCGACTATATGAAAATAACCGGTTTCCCTGAATCCCTTCACTAAATATTACCCTGCTCACACTCCAACAGATCGTCAGGTCCCAAGTATCATTCGTCTCCATTCACTCCTATCTAACACGCTCATGCACGCTTGCTGGAAGTCCAAGCCCCTCGCCCACAAAACCTCCTTTACCCCCTCTTTCCAACCCTTTCGAGGACGACCCCTACCCCTCTTTCCTTCCCCTATAGATTTATATGCTTTCCATGTCATTCTACTTTGATCCATTCTCTCTAAATGACCAAACCACCTCAACAACCCCTCTTCTGCCCTCTGACTAATGCTTTTATTAACTCCACACCTTCTAACTTCCACACTCCGAATTTTCTGCATAATATTTACACCACACATTGCCCTTAGACAGGACATCTCCACTGCCTCCAACCGTCTCCTCGCTGCTGCATTTACCACCCAAGCTTCACATCCATATAAGAGTGTTGGTACTACTATACTTTCATACATTCCCTTCTTTGCCTCCATAGATAACGTTTTTTGACTCCACATATACCTCAACGCACTACTCATCTTTTTTCCCTCATCAATTCTATGATTAACCTCATCCTTCATAAATCCATCCGCCGACACGTCAACTCCCAAGTATCTGAAAGCATTCACTTCTTCCATACTCCTCCTCCCCAATTTGATATCCAATTTTTCTTTATCTAAATCATTTGATACCCTCATCACCTTACTCTTTTCTATGTTCACTTTCAACTTTCTACCTTTACACATATTCTCAAACTCATCCACTAACCTTTGCAATTTTTCTTTAGAATCTCCCATAAGCACAGTATCATCAGCAAAAAGTAACTGTGTCAATTCCCATTTTGAATTTGATTCCCCATAATTTAATCCTACCCCTCTCCCGAACACCCTAGCAGTTACTTCTTTTACAACCCCATCTATAAATATATTAAACAACCATGGTGACATTACACATCCCTGTCTAAGACCTACTTTTACCGGGAAGTATTCTCCCTCTCTTCTACACACCCTAACCTGAGCCTCACTATCCTCATAAAAGCTCTTTACAGCATTTAGTAACTTACCACCTATTCCATAAACTTGCAACATCTGCCACATTGCTCCTCTATCCACTCTATCATATGCCTTTTCTAAATCCATAAATGCAATAAAAACTTCCCTACCTTTATCTAAATACTGTTCACATATATGCTTCAATGTAAACACTTGATCTACACATCCCCTACCCACTCTGAAGCCTCCTTGCTCATCCGCAATTCTACATTCTGTCTTACCTCTAATTCTTTCAATTATAACCCTACCGTATACTTTTCCTGGTATACTCAGTAAACTTATTCCTCTATAATTTTTACAATCTCTTTTGTCCCCTTTCCCTTTATATAAAGGGACTATACATGCTCTCCGCCAATCCCTAGGTACCTTCCCCTCTTTCATACATTTATTCAACAAAAGTACCAACCACTCCAACACTATATCCCTCCTGCTTTTAACATTTCTGTCATGATCCCATCAGTTCCAGCTGCTTTACCCCCTTTCATTCTACGTAATGCCTCACGTACCTCCACCACACTTACATTCTGCTCTTCTTCACTCCTAAAAGATGGTATACCTCCCTGGCCAGTGCATGAAATTACCACCTCCCTTTCTTCCTCAACATTTAAAAGTTCCTCAAAATATTCTCGCCATCTACCTAATACCTCCCTCTCCCCATCTACTAACTCCCCTACTCTGTTTTTAACGGACAAATCCATACTTTCCCTAGGCTTTCTTAACTTGTTTAACTCACTCCAAAATTATTTCTTATTTTCATTAAAATTTCTTGACAGTGCCTCTCCCACTCTTTCATCTGCTCTCCTTTTGCACTCTCATATATATATATATATATATATATATATATATATATATATATATATATATATATATATATATATATATATATATATATATAAATATATATATATATATATATATATATATATATATATATATATATATGTATATATATGTATATATATATATATATATATATATATATATATATATATATATATATATATATATATATATATATATATATATATATATATATATGTCGTGCCGAATATGTAAAACTGGTCAATTAGCAAGAACTCATTTAAAATTAAGTCCTTTCTAAAATTTTCTCTTATACGTTTAAAGATATATTTTTTTCATTAATGTTAAAGTAAAAATTTATAATTTTGCATCAAAAGAATCTTAGAAAACTAACCTAACCTTATTATAACAAGAACAATTTATTTTAGCCTAACCCAACTAAATATATTTTAGATTTGTTTACAATAATTTAATACTAAACAAACACAGTGAAATATATTTTTTTCTTAAGGTTCAGAATGATTTTGGTGAAATTATTGCATACACAAATTTTGGCTTGTCTTATATGGCAAGATTAGCGTTGCTATTTAAGCCAAGATCGCAAGTTCTGCCTATTCGGCACGACATATATATATATATATATATATATATATATATATATATATATATATATATATATATATATATATATATATATATATATATATATATATATATATATATATATATAAATATATATTTATTTATATACATATATATGCAATAAGATCACGGTAAACAGGTGATTTCAGAATATGCAAAACAACCACTGTGAAAGAATAGAGAAATTCCAAGCTCTTTCGTGACTACTCACATATAGTTCCTTGATAATGTGAGTAGTCACGAAAGCGCTTGGAATTTCTCTATTCTTTCACAGTGGTTGTTTTGTTTATGCATATATATATATATATATATATATATATATATATATATATATATATATATATATATATATATATATATATATATATATATATATATATATATCTTTCTTTCAACGCACCAGCTGTATCCCACCGAGGTGGGGTGGCCCAAAAGAAAAATCTAAAGTTTGTCCTTTTAAATTTAGTAATATATACAGGAGGAGGGGTTACTAGCCCCTTGCTCCCGACATTTTAGTCGCCTCTTACAACACGCATGACTTACAAAGAAAGAATTCTGTTCCACTTCCCCATGGAGATAAGAGGAAATAAACAAGAACAAGAATTAGAAAGAAAATAGAAGAAAACCCAGAGGGGTGTGTATATATATGCTTGTACATGTATGTGTAGTGTGACGTAAGTGTAAGTAGAAGTAGCAAGACTTACCTGTAATCTTGTATATTCATGAGACAGAGAAAAGACACCAGCAATCCTACCATCATGTAAAACAATTACAGGCTTTCGTTTTACACTCACTTGGCAGGACGGTAGTACCTCCCTGGGTGGTTGCTGTCTACCAACCTACTACCTACATATATATATATATATATATATATATATATATATATATATATATATATATATATATATATATATATGTATGTGTGTGTGTGTGTGTGTGTGTGTGTGTGTGTGTGTGTATTTCTTTCTTTCAACGCACCAGCTGTATCCCACCGAGGTGGGGTGGCCCAAAAGGAAAAATCGAAAGTTTCTCCTTTTACATTTAGTAATATATACAGGAGGAGGGGTTACTAGCTCCTTGCTCCCGGCATTTTAGTCGCCTCTTACAACACGCATGGCTTACAAAGAAAGAATTCTGTTCCACTTCCCCATGGAGGTAAGAGGAAATAAACAAGAACAAGAACTAGAAAGAAAATAGAAGAAAACCCAGAGGGGTGTGTATATATATGCTTGTACACGTATGTGTAGTGTGACCTAAGTGTAAGTAGAAGTAGCAAGACGTACCTGTAATCTTGTATATTCATGAGACAGAGAAAAGAAACCAGCAATCCTACCATCATGTAAAACAATTACAGGCTTGCGTTTTACACTCACTTGGCAGGACGGTAGTACCTCCCTGGGTGGTTGCTGTCTACCAACCTACTACCTACATATATATATATATATATATATATATATATATATATATCTATATATATATATATATATATATATATATATATATATATATATATATATATATATATATATATATATATTTGGGTAAAGTCCGAGGCAGCTACGGTGAAAAGCTCTGTTCCACAAGGCACAGTACTCGCTCCCATCTTGTTCCTCATCCTCATATCCGACATAAACAAGGATGTCAGCCACAGCACCGTGTCTTCCTTTGCAGATGACACCCGAATCTGCATGACAGTGTCTTCCATTGCAGACACTGCAAGGCTCCAGGCGGACATCAACCAAATCTTTCAGTGGGCTGCAGAAAACAATGTGAAGTTCAACGATGAGAAATTTCAATTACTCACATATGGTAAACACGAGGAAATTAAATCTTCATCAGAGTACAAAACAAATTCTGGCCACAAAATAGAGCGAAACACCAACGTCAAAGACCTGGGAGTGATCATGTCGGAGGATCTCACCTTCAAGGACCATAACATTGTATCAATCGCATCTGCTAGAAAAATGACAGGATGGATAATGAGAACCTTCAAAACTAGGGAGGCCAAGCCCATGATGACACTCTTCAGGTCACTTGTTCTATCTAGGCTGGAATATTGCTGCACACTAACAGCACCTTTCAAGGCAGGTGAAATTGCTGACCTAGAAAATGTACAGAGAACCTTCACGGCGAGCATAACGGAGATAAAACACCTCAATTACTGGGAGCGCTTGAGGTTCCTAAACCTGTATTCCCTGGAACGCAGGCAGGAGAGATACATGATTATATACACCTGGAAAATCCTAGAGGGACTAGTACCGAACTTGCACACGAAAATCACTCACTACGAAAGCAAAAGACTTGGCAGACGATGCACCATCCCCCCAGTGAAAAGCAGGGGTGTCACTAGCACGTTAAGAGACCATACAATAAGTGTCAGGGGCCCGAGACTGTTCAACTGCCTCCCAGCATACATAAGGGGGATTACCAACAGACCCCTGGCAGTCTTCAAGCTGGCACTGGACAAGCACCTAAAGTCAGTTCCTGACCAGCCGGGCTGTGGCTCGTACGTTGGTTTGCGTGCAGCCAGCAGCAACAGTCTGGTTGATCAGGCTCTGATCCACCAGGAGGCCTGGTCACAGACCGGGCCGCGGGGGCGTTGACCCCCGGAACTCTCTCCAGGTAAACTCCAGGTAAACTCACCCTGCCACCGAGGCAGGATGACCCTTAAAGAAAAACAAAAGTTTCTCTTTTTAACTTTAGTAATGTATACAGGACAAGGGGTTACTAGCCCCTTGCTCCCGGCATTTTAGTCGCCTATGTTCCAGGGAGTACATATCAAGGCCCCTCAAGGGAGGTTCCTTGATGCTGGTGAGGGGCTCTTGATCTAGGGAACTGGTTCTGTGCTCCGGTTCCCTGAATACCTTACATTCCCCCACATGCACTGTATAATCCTACGGGTTTAGTGCTCTCCTATAATAATAATAATAATAATAGTAATAATAATAAATCAAGGGACTTCAACCATTCCCAGTAATTTAGGTGCTTTATCGTACATGTACATACAGTGAAAGTTCTCTGTATATTCTCTAGGTCAGCAGTTTCGCCTGCCTTGAAAGGGGCCGATAGTGTGCAGCAATATTCCAGCCTAGAGAGAACAAGCTATATAAAGAGAATCATCACCTTGGGCTTGGTATTTCTAGTTTTGAAGATTCTCATTATCCATTCTATCATTTTCCTAGCAGATATGGTAGATACATTGTTGTGAGCTTTGAAAGTGAGATTATCTGGCATTATCACTCCCAGGTCCTTCACGTTAGTTTTCCACTCTATTGTGTGGTTGGAATTTGCTTTATACTCCGATACAGTTTTAATTTCCTCGAGTTTTCCATAAAGTAATTGAAATTTGTCTTCATTGAACTTCATATTGTTTTCTGCGGCCCATTTAAAGATTTGGTTGATGTCCGCTTGGAGATTTGCAGTGTCTTTGACAGCTGACACTGAAAATTCGGGTGTCATCCGCAAAGGACATGGTGCTGTGGTTTAGATTTGTCTAAATCAGATATGAGGATGAGGAATAGGATGGCAGCGAGCACTGTACTTTGTGGAACAGAGTTTTTCACTGTATCCGCCTCTGATTTTACTCTACTTACTTTATAGTAAATAAAGTCAGAGGCGGCTACAGTGTAAAGCTCTCTTCCACAAAGCACAGTACTTGCTGTCATCATGTGTTTACACATATATCTGCAGATGAGTTCGGAAGACGAATCAAGTAAAGCACATTTTACAGGGCATAAGTGAGGTAATTTCCCAAGTTTAAGTTTAATCATGAGAATAAAGAACCGTAGCAGGCCTATCGACTCGTGCTAAGCAGCTCGATCTTAGAACCAACTCAATATAAATATTTGCTCCAGGAATAACTATACAGCTATAAACTCTGTAGTTAATATTATAATAGTAATAACATGATTTCAACCTAATTGAAAAGGGTGGTCGCAATAATCCTTGTACCTCCATCGGCCTGTCTTACCTGAATCGAGGAAGTGAACGGCTCCAGGAACTTTGCCAAGGAAGGGTCTATCCGATATTTGACTCAGAACCAGAGGTTTTTTTGTGGTGCGGCATTCCACCTTTCCCTCCGTTATTTGCAGTGCAGACACGGCCCTACACCAGTCCACCACTTGACATTGACGCCAACACTGAACTGAAAAAAAAGACATTCCCAAATTTATTTTTGTATGGTATCATGAAAACAATGTTTATGTACAGATCACAATACGGATCTCTAATGGAGTTCTTTTATTCTCCTTTTCTTATGCTGAAACTTAAGCAGGTAGGGTGTCAGGTTTTTATGTCTCTTTTCAAACCCGTACATAGGCACGGTCAAGCACATGGTTGTGGATAAGGCAACACCGTTTGAATTCCCAATCCACAATCTACACAGAATGGCTTAGAAAGTATCAAGTTTTTTTTACAGTAAGGAGGGCCAAAATCCAACGACTGGCAAATCCTACGTGAACATCTGTTTGTGATGAATGGTTTGAAAAACCGACAAGTTGAAGATTGAGACACTTATGCAGCATATGGGAATCTTTATTCAGGAAACGTTTCGCCACACAGTGGCTTCATCAGTCCAATACAAAGAGGTAGGCGTAAGGAGAGGAGGAGAATGAGGTAATCAGTCCCTCAACCTGGAGTCGATGTGTTCAGTCCATCAATCTTGTAGAATGTACAGCATAGGGCCGTAGACGTGGCTTATGTACTGTAGTGAGGTGACGTGAAGCAGGTGGAGGCGGGGTCATAGTGGTACCATCCACTAGTCGAAGTAGGTCTTCGTCCAAAGGTTGAACAAGTGTTGAAGAATTCTTTGTAACAAGATCCCATGATGCTGCAGTGTCTGACAGTTGTGATGAATGGTTTGAAAAACCGACGAAGACCTACTTCGACTAGTGGATGGTACCACTATGACCCCGCCTCCACCTGCTTCACGTCACCTCACTACAGTACATAAGCCACGTCTACGGCCCTATGCTGTACATTCTACAAGATTGATGGACTGAACACATCGACTCCAGGTTGAGGGACTGATTACCTCATTCTCCTCCTCTCCTTACGCCTACCTCTTTGTATTGGACTGATGAAGCCACTGTGTGGCGAAACGTTTCCTGAATAAAGATTCCCATATGCTGCATAAGTGTCTCAATCTCCACCATCTGTTTGTCATGGAATGTATGACCCACTGACTAGCCTCTTTCAACAGACACCGACATATGTGGCTAATGAAATCATTATGAGGAAGAAGTTGCTATAATAGCCCAGGGGTGGGCTATTACAACAACTAGAATATTCTTGAATGTTCAAAAGCCACAGAAAATATCATTTTAAAATCATATTTATAAATTATAAAAAATGTAGTTATATAATAGTCCTACTCACTAAAGCAGAATATGTTTAATCTTTGCTCACTGAAGACTTTGACTCTTCATTTATGAAGTTAATAGTTTGAAATCTGGCTGGTAGGATGTCAGAGCTGTTCTAAGAAGCTCAGTGACGTGGCTGTTACTGAGGATAGAACGTTGTTTTGACATGATAAATTTCATTACAGAAAGGAGAGATTCGCAGCAGTAAGTTGTCCCACAAGCAGAGTAGAAATAAAGGTATAAAATAAGAACATAAGAAAGGAGGAACACTGCAGCAGGCCTGTTGGCCCATACTAGGCAGGTCCTTTACAATTCATCCCACTAACAACATTTGACTAACCCAATTTTCAATGCCACCCAAGAAACAAGCTCCGATGTGCAAGTCCCACTCAAATCCAACCCCTCCCACTCATGTACTTATCAAACCTAAATTTGAAACTACCCAAAGTCCTAGCCTCAATAACCCAACTAGGTAGACTGTTCCACTCATCAACTACCCTATTTCCAAACCAATACTTTCCTATGTCCTTTCTAAATCTAAACTTATCTAATTTAAATCCATTACTGCGGGTTCTCTCTTGGAGAGATATCCTCAAGACCTTGTTAATATCCCCTTTATTAATACCTATCTTCCACTTATACACTTCGATCAGGTCTCCCCTCATTCTTCGTCTAACAAGTGAATGTAACTTAAGAGTCTTCAATCTTTCTTCATAAGGAAGATTTCTAATGCTATGTATGAATTTAGTCATCCTACGCTGAATGTTTTCTAACGAATTTATGTCCATTCTGTAATATGGAGACCAGAATTGAGCTGCATAATCTAGGTGAGGCCTTACTAATGATGTATAAAGCTGCAGTATGACCTCTGGACTTCTGTTGCTTACACTTCTTGATATAAATCCCAGTAATCTATTTGCCTTATTATGTACGCTTAGGCATTGCTGTCTTGGTTTAAGGTTGCTGCTTGAACATCAAAATGGTATACAATACCGACAGGTTGGTAGGTAAGACACATAGGCAACAGTTAGGCAACTTTATTTAAAGTTGCCTAACTGTTGCCTTTGTGTCTTACCTACCAAGGTTGCTGCTTACCATAACCCCCAAGTCCTTTTCGCAATCTGTATGGCTAAGTTCTAAATTATTTAACTTATAAGTGCTAGGGTTATGGACACTCCCGAGCTTCAGAACCTTGCATTTATCTACATTGAACTGCATCTGCCACTTTTCTGACCAAGAGTAGAGTTTGTCTAAATCCTCCTGAAGTTCCCTAACATCTACGTTTGAATCAATTATCCTACCTATCTTCGTGTCATCGGCAAATTTGCTCATATCACTAGTAATTCCTTCATCAAGATCATTGATATATATTATAAACAACAACGGGCCCAAGACTGATCCCTGTGGAACGCCACTTGTTACTGATCCCCACTCGGATTTAACCCGATTTATGGACACTCTCTGCTTCCTGTCTGTGAGCCATGATTCGATCCACGAGAGCACTCTTCCCCCAATGCCATGAGCTGCTACTTTCTTCAACAGTCTTAGGTGCGGAACTCTATCAAATGCCTTACTAAAATCTAAGTAAATAATATCAAATTCTTTATCGTGGTCAACAGCCTCAAAAGCTTTACTGAAGAAAGTTAATAAATTAGTTAGACAAGACCGGCCTCTAGTGAATCCATGCTGAGTATCATTAATCAAGCTATGCTTATCGAGATGGCTTCTTATAATTTGAGCTATAATTGACTCTAGTAATTTGCCTACAATTGAGGTCAGGCTTATTGGGCGGTAATTTGACGGTAACGACTTGTCCCCTGTTTTAAAAATAGGAATTACATTAGCCATCTTCCACATATCAGACACTACACCTGTTTGAAGAGATAAATTAAAAATATTAGTTAATGGTTCACAGACCTCCATTTTGCATTCCTTCAGAACCCTTGAAAAAACCTCATCAGGACCCGGTGACTTATTTTGCTTCAGTTGGTCTATCTGCTTCACAACCATTTCACTAGTGACTGTGATGTTGCATAATTTATCTTCTTCTGGCCCACTATAAAAATTAATTACCGGAATATTATTAGTGTCTTCCTGTGTAAAAACCGAGAGAAAATAATTATTTAAAATCGAGCACATTTCATTCTCTTTGTCAGTAAGATGCCCATAGTTATTTTTAAGGGGACCTATCTTATCTCTGACTTTTGTTCTATATACCTGGAAAAAACTTTTTGGGTTAGTTTTAGAATCCCTAGCAACTTTAATTTCATAGTCCCTTTTAGTTTTTCTTATCCCCTTTTTAATGTCCCTCTTAATGTCAATATACTGATTCATAAGATGACCCTCGCCTCTTTTGATACGCCTATAAATTCCTTTCTTATGCCCTAGTAGATATTTCAGCCTATTATTCATCCATTTTGGGTCATTTCTATTTGATCTAATTTCTTTATAAGGGATAAACGTTCTTTGAGCAGCATGTATTGTGTTCAGAAAACTGTCATATTGATAGCTCTCTTCGTTACCCCAGTCAACAGATGATAAGTGTTCTCTAAGCCCATCGTAATCTGCTAAGCGAAAATCTGGGACTGTTACTGAGTTATCCCTACTATCATATTTCCATTCAATTCTAAATGTAATTGATTTGTGGTCGCTAGCACCCAGTTCCTCTGAAACTTCTAAATTATTAACAAGGGATCCATTGTTTGCCAGAACTAAGTCAAGCAGGTTATTACCCCTTGTAGGTTCTGTCACAAACTGCTTCAAAAAACAATCCTGAACTACTTCTAAGAAGTCGTATGATTCTAAATTCCCAGTCAAGAAATTCCAATCAATATGACTAAAGTTAAAGTCTCCTAGAATTACTACATTATCGTGCCTTGTGGCCCTAACAATTTCCTCCCATAGTAGTCTCCCCTGGTCCCTATCTAAATTTGGGGGACGGTATATCACACCTAAAATTAATTTTTCATGCCCCTCTGAAAATTCTATCCAAACAGACTCTGTATGTGTTACTTCAGACTTAATACCCGTTTTTATGCAACAGTTCAAGCGATCTCGGATATACAATGCCACCCCACCCCCCTTCCCGATACTTCTATCTACTTGGAACAATTTAAAACCCTGAATGTGACATTCTGCAGGCATGTCCCGACTTTTTTAATTAAACCACGTCTCAGTAATGGCAAATACATCTATGTTACCTGCACTAGCAACTAGTCTCAACTCGTCCATCTTATTCCTAGCACTGCGACTATTTGTGTAATAAATACTTAAAGACCCTCCTCTCTCTTTACCCTTCCTGCTCCTTTCTGTTATTCCACTAAACCTATTGCTGTCCTTGTCAATTAGTGCCACTGGCTTTCCAATATCCACCTCATTTTGCCTATTACTAGTTCTCCTAGTACTCATGTTACTACCCTGAGACTTCACAGTTTTCCCGCAAAAACCCATACCACTAACTATTCCTAGTTTAAAGACCTAACAGCTCCCTCCACTGCGTTGGCCAGTGCTCCCACCCCACACCTAGATAAGTGAACCCCATCCCTGGCATACATGTCATTTCTGCCATGGAAGAGGTCCCAGTTGTCAATGAATGTTACCGCATTTTCCTTACAGTATTTGTCCAGTCAGCAATTGACACCAATTGCTCTGGACAACCATTCATTTCCAACTCCTCTCCTTGGCAAAATGCCACATATGACAGGTTTCCCACCCTTCCTCCTAATTATCTCTATTGCTGACCTATACCTGCTAATCAGGTCCTCACTCCTACGTCTGCCAACATCGTTGCCTCCAGCACTGAGATAGATAATAGGATTGCTCCCATTACCTCTCATGATGTCATCCAGACGGCTAACAATATCCTTCATCCCAGCCCCAGGAAAACACACTCTCTGCCTCCTACTCCTATCCTTCAAGCAGAATGCCCTATCCATGTACCTAATCTGGCTATCCCCAACAACAACAATGTTTTTACCTTCCTTGGCGTCGTCCGTCGTGATGCTCCGAGTAGTCGACTCACATTCGCCAGGTAGCATTACACCACTTGTAGAATTCGTCAAGACGTTCTCGATGGTCTTCGTTGGGGTTTCTAGGGATGTCTCACTCACGTCTGCCAATGCTTCTTCGGTGCTCACTGTGGCATTCCCAGTAGAACACTCACATTCGTCAGGTAGCACCGAGAATGGGTTCGAAGTTTCCACGGCAGTCTTCTTGTTTCTCGTTGTTTCTGCCTCTCCAACCGTTTTCTTAATCTTCAGCTTGGTTCCATGTTGCCCGGCCACTGACCAAGCTCCCCTCCTAACCTGGGGACTCACAACAGGAGGACTACTACGAATCCTCTTGTTCTCCTCCGTCAATCGCCGTATCTCCATCTTAGCAACTCTGAGCTCTTCTCTCAGCTGCTGGTAAAGTTGCTCAAGAGAGGGCATCCTGGTTCAGATTCACAGAGAGCACACAAACAGGTCTTCACAGAGCTAAGTACACGTCACCACTGGCCACCGACACAATATTTCAGAACACCAATACGCAAGCAGGTCTGACGACACAAGGAATGCCTGTGTACAACACCGTAATTCACACAACCACTTGATAAACTACAGAAACTCAAGACTTATCGCCACAGAAGACAACACTCAATACCGAAGAATCCTGGAATCATCACTTATTTCTACATCCGACAACTTCAACCAGAATAGTGGCTTCTATAACATAGCTGAACCACTTGCCAAGAAACTTCTTCATCGCTATCCCACATAAGAACACAGGAATGGAAGAACACTGTAGAAGGGGCTGGGTTTGATTGGTATCATTGGGTACGGGAGTTATTTCTTGGGTAGCTCAAGGAAGAGGTCGTTTTGATAAGGACCTGCCTCGCATGGGCCAGTAGGCCTTCTGCAGTGTTCCTCCATTCTTATGTTCTTAAATCCTGTGTCACAAACCTACTGGAGTTCTATGACAGGGTGACAGCAGTAAGACAAGAGAGAGAGGAATAGGTAGATTGCATTTTCTTGGACTGTAAGAAGGCGTTTGACACAGTTCCACACAAGAGATTAGTGCAAAAACTGGAGGACCAGGCAGGGACAACAGGGAAGGCACTACAATGGATCAGGGAATACTTGTCAGGAAGACAGCGAGTCATGGTACGTGGCGAGGTGTCAGAGTGGGCGCCTGTGACCAGCGGGGTCCCACAGGGGTCACTCCTTGGACCAGTGCTGCTTCTTGTATTTGTGAACGACATGACGGAAGGAATAGACTCCGAAGTGTCCCTGTTTGCAGATGACGTTAAGTTGACGAGAAGAATTCATTCAGTCAAAGACCAGGCAGAACTACAAAGGGATCTGGACAGGCTACAGACCTGGTCCAGCAATTGGCTCCTGGAGTTCAACCCCACCAAGTGCAAAATCATGAAGATTGGGGAAGGGCAATGAAGACTACAGACGGAGTACAGTCTAGGGGGCCAGAGACTATAAACCTCGCTCAAGGGAAAAGATCTTGGGGTAAGTATAACATCAGGCACATCTCCTGAGGCACACATCAACCAAATAACTGCTGCAGCATATGGGCACCTAGCAAACCTCAGAACAGCATTCCGAGAGTGTCCATAAATGGGGTTAAATCCGAGTGGGGATCAGTAACAAGTGGCATTCCACAGGTATCAGTCTTGGGCCCGTTGTTGTTTATAATATATATCAATGATCTTGATGAAGGAATTACTAGTGATATGAGCAAATTCGCCAATGACACGAAGATAGGTAGGATAATTGATTCAAACGTAGATGTTAGGGAACTTCAGGAGGATTTAGACAAACTCTACTCTTGGTCAGAAAAGTGGCAGATGCAGTTCAATGTAGATAAATGCAAGGTTCTGAAGCTCGGGAGTGTCCATAACCCTAGCACTTATAAGTTAAATAATGTAGAACTTAGCCATACAGATTGCGAAAAGGACTTGGGAGTGACGTGTACTTAGCTCTGTGAAGACCTGTTTGTGTGCTCTCTGTGAATCTGAACCAGGATGCCCTCTCTTGAGCAACTTTACCAGCAGCTGAGAGAAGAGCTCAGAGTTGCTAAGCTGGAGATACGGCGATTAACGGAGGAGAACAAGAGGATTCGTAGTAATCCTCCTGTTTTGAGTCCCCAGGTTAAGAGGGGAGCTTGGTCAGTGGCCGGGCAACATGGAACCAAGCTGAGGATCAAGAAAACGGTTTGAGAGGCAGAAACAACGAGAAACCAGAAGACTACCGTGGAAACTTCCAACCCATTCTCCGTGCTACCTGACGAACGTGAGTGTTCTACTGGGAATGCCACAACGAGCACCAAGGAAGCATTGGCAGACGTGAGTGAGACATCCCTAGAAACCCCAACGAAGACCATCGAGAACGTCTTGACGAATTCCACAAGTGGTGTAATGCTACCTGACAAATGTGAGTCGACTACTGAGAGCATCACGAAGGACGACGCCAAGGAAGGTAAAAACATTCTTGTTGTTGGGGATAGCCAGATTAGGTACATGGATAGGGCATTCTGCTTGAATGATAGGAGTAGGAGGCAGAGAGTGTGTTTTCCTGGGGCTGGGATGAAGGATATTGTTAGCTGTCTGGATGACATCATGAGAGGATTAGATTTTGCCACCGAAGTGGCTAGTTTATTGTGCACCCCATATCCATCCTGTGGACGGTAGCGCGAGAGCATATGGATACACAAAAGGCCTAGGAACTAGGCCCCAAAGGGTTAACAGGAATACATATGGATTTATATCTACATATCTATAGTTCACTTATCTGTTACAAGCAAATTTAGGAAATTTGCTTAGTATATCTGGTATCTTATTTTCATTAATAAGATATCTTGACATGTCACATAGGTTATTATACTGTCTGTCTCTGTATTCCTCAATAAGTAGACAATTCAAATTCAAATTCAAATTCAAAGTTTATTCTCTATAAGGATTACAATGCTGAGTTTACAGAAATTTGGTTATTGTTTGGTTTACATGTAGTAAAATTGTGATTACAGAGTGTACCACTAGAACGCTTAGCATGGCTAGGCATTTCGGGCAGACTTAGTTTTATTCTTAATTGTAAAATATTACAAATTATGAGGTAAGTTGGTATTATGGCTAAGTGACTAAATACTAGTTTGTGAGTTTAGCAATATGAATGCTTTTGTTTTGGCACAGTACATAGTTTCAGTATTGGAGTATCACAGGATTCATTATTTTAAGACTGAGATTAATATTTCTGTTTATGGTCAAATGAGTGAGTGAGTGTAAGTGTGAACCACCAGCTGGTATTCGTGTAGTTAGTTGACGGGGTGTATCAGGGAGATAAGATGTTTTCTAATGGTAGTTTTGAAGGTGATGAATGTGTCTGCAGTTCTAGAGTTCTCAGGTAGGGTATTCCAGATTTTAGGGCCTTTGACATACATTGAATTTTTGTAAAGGTTTAGTCGGACACGGGGAATGTCGTAGAGATGTTTGTGTCTGGTGTTATGCCTGTGGGTTCTGTCACAACTATCAAGAAAGCGTTTTAGGTCAAGGTTGATATTAGAGTTTAAGGCCCTGTAGATGTAGATTGCACAGTAGTAAGTGTGGATGTGCTGAACTGGGAGTAAGTTTAGATCTAAGAAGAATGGGGGGGTGTGTTGCCAGGGATGGGATTTAGTGATTATTCTTACTGCAGCTTTTTGTTGGGTTATTATTAGCTTTAGGTGTGTTGCTGCAGTTGATCCCCAAGCACAAATAGCATAGGTGAGGTATGGATAAATAAGTGAGTGGTATAGTGTGAGAAGGGCATTTTGCGGCACGTAGTATCGTATCTTGGAGAGGATCCCAACCGTTTTGGATACTTTTTTGGCTATATGCTGGATATGGGTGCTGAAATTCAGGTTGTTGTCAAGGTATAAGCCTAGGAATTTTCCCCCATTATTTCTGGTAATTAGAGTGTTGTCAATCTTAATGTTAATTTGTGCATCTCCTGCTCTGCTACCAAACATAATATAGTAGGTTTTGTCAGTGTTAAGCGTAAGTTTATTGGCTGTCATCCAAGTCGATATTTTAATCAGCTCCTCATTCACAATGGTGTTGAGGGTGGCAAGATTAGGGTGAGAGATGACATAAGTCGTGTCATCAGCAAAGAGAATGGGTTTCAGGTGTTGGGATACGTTTGGAAGGTCATTGATGTATATGAGGAAGAGCAGGGGACCAAGGACACTTCCCTGCGGAACTCCAGTATCAAGTGGCCGTGTTGCTGATGCTGTGTCTTTAATGGTGACGTACTGATACCTATTAGTAATGTAAGATTTGAAATAAGCAAGCGCATGGCCTCTTATACCGTAGTGATCAAGTTTGTGGAGTAGGATGTCGTGGTCTACTGTGTCAAAAGCTTTTCTTAGGTCAATAAATTAAGCACATAGTGTTCAAGAGAGTGACCATATGCCTGATCACATAATTTACATTTAGTTTGATCATCATCTGTGTGTCTCCCAAACTGCCAGAAGTACTTGTAACCAAGCCTAAGCCTGGCCACTACAACATCAGTCAGTCTGTTCACATTGCAAGTTGCTCCATAAACATACTTATCTACGTTCATGTTATCATAGTGGGTTATAGATCTACTCAGGCTTCTAACTGCATTCCTATAACAATCATTTTATTCCTAATATTATTCCTAATGCTAGACACAGTTATACCAAAGTTATATTCTACATTCTCCTTCTCGATACTCTTCTTGGCTAACATATCAACTTTATCATGAAGGAGTAATCCAATGTGTGATGGGATCCATAGCAATTGTACATTAATTCCTTTGTCCCTAATTTTTGAGTATCTATACCTGGCTTCCCCAATGAGCATGTTGTTGGAGTCATTATATGAGTCAAGAGCCTTCAGTGATTACATAGAATCAGTAATGATGATAGAGTCAAGCTCAGTGTCATAGGTTAGCTTTAGCGCCATTAGGATTGCAAACAATTCAGTTTGCAGTGTAGATGCCCAGTTGTTAATTCTTATGCCTAACTCAACAAATTTATTATCGGTAAGACACATAGGCAACAGTAGGCTCCTTCAGTCGAATACAGAAAGTAGGCAGGAACAGTAGAGATGTGAAGACGATGTAATCAGTCCATCACCCTTGAAGTCGTAGAATTTGAGGTTGTCAGTCCCTCGGCCTGGAGAAGTTCAGTTCCATCGCCTATGGATTTGAGAGGGACCTGACATCTCAACATCTGCATTCTACTAGTGACCTGTCTCACCTCCTGGCCCTATATAAATCTCCATCCTGTCACTTCAACTCCATATTGTTTCAAACTTTGGAACAATGCTCTTCTCCAGACTGAGGGACTGACCACCTCAAAACTTTAAGGGTGATGGACTGATTACATCGTCTTCAAGTCTCTTCTGCTTCTATCAACTTTTCTGTACTCGACTGAAGAAGCCTACTGTGTAGGCGAAACGTTTCGAAATAAAGATACCTAACTGTTGCACATGTCTTACCTAACAATCTGTCGGTATTTTATACCATTTTAATGTTTAATTCTAGGTGTAATATACCGACCTCCAGGCTTGGATCACGATAGAGGGAGACTTCTTTGGGACGAAATTGTTAGGGCTTCTGGACACACATATATATATACATTCTTTTTCTTCTTTCAACCAGCCGGCAGTATCCCACCGAGGCAGGGTGTCCCAATAAAGATGAACAAAAGTTTCTCTTTTTACGTTTAGTTATGTATACCATTTTAGTTATGTATACCATTTTAATGTTTAATTCTAGGTGTAATATACCGACCTCCAGGCTTGGATCACGATAGAGGGAGACTTCTTTGGGACGAAATTGTTAGGGCTTCTGGACACACATATATATATACATTCTTTTTCTTCTTTCAACCAGCCGGCAGTATCCCACCGAGGCAGGGTGTCCCAATAAAGATGAACAAAAGTTTATCTTTTTACGTTTAGTTATGTATACCATTTTAGTTATGTATACCATTTTAATGTTTAATTCTAGGTGTAATATACCGACCTCCAGGCTTGGATCACGATAGAGGGAGACTTCTTTGGGACGAAATTGTTAGGGCTTCTGGACACACATATATATATACATTCTTTTTCTTCTTTCAACCAGCCGGCAGTATCCCACCGAGGCAGGGTGTCCCAATAAAGATGAACAAAAGTTTCTCTTTTTACGTTTAGTTATGTATACCATTTTAGTTATGTATACCATTTTAATGTTTAATTCTAGGTGTAATATACCGACCTCCAGGCTTGGATCACGATAGAGGGAGACTTCTTTGGGACGAAATTGTTAGGGCTTCTGGACACACATATATATATACATTCTTTTTCTTCTTTCAACCAGCCGGCAGTATCCCACCGAGGCAGGGTGTCCCAATAAAGATGAACAAAAGTTTCTCTTTTTACGTTTAGTTATGTATACAGGAGAAAGGGTGACAAGACTTTTGCTCCCGGCATTTTAGTCGCCTCTTACGACACGCATGGCTTTTGGAGGAAGAATTCTGTTTCACTTCCCTATGGAGATAAGAGGAAATAAACAAGAACAAGAACTATAAAGAAAATAAAAGAAAACCCAGAGGGGTGAGTATATATACGTTTGTACATGCATGTGTAGTGTGACCTAAGTGTAAGTAGAAGTAGCAAGATGTACCTGAAAGCTTTAATGTTCATGAGACAGAAAAGACACCAGCAATCCTACCATCATGTAAAACAATTACAGACTTCCGTTTTATACTCACTTGGCAGTACGGTAGCACCTCCCTGGGCGGTTGCTGTCTACTAACCTACAACTACCTATAACGCCTCATCCGACTGGCTTCAAATTTTCAGTGTTGGTGTACTGGAACCAGGGAAAGGGTCATACAATTATTTTCAGGTGCAAGTGCCCTCTTAGTCAGTTTTATATAACCCATTCCTAGTTTTGGTTTTCATATAACTTGAAAAAGCCTCTTCCGAGCAGCTTCAAACTCTCAACACTGGTGCGTTCCCCATAGAACAAGGCTGCGATTATTACTGCGGTATTTGAATGAAAAATTCCCTATTTTACTGAAGAAATTGTGAAAATTTAAATATATTCTAAATGCCTGATATGATCAACTTGAAGACTTCAATGCTGATAACGTGAGAATGCAACTTCTGAGCGACTTCAAACATGGTGGCTAAAGCTCTTGATTCACACAGAGAGCGTCCGGGTTCGATTCCCGGCGTGGGTAGAAACACTGGGCGTGTTTCCTTAAACCAGTTGTCTATGTTCACCCATCAGTAAAGTGGGTACCTGGGTGTTAGTTGACTGGTATGGGTCGCATCCTGGGACAAAACTGACCTAATTTGCCCGAAATGCTCAGCATAACAAGCGGCTTTTATATAGTAGTATGTCATTGATGTCTGCTATGGTCTGTATACCTTGTACATGTACTTGTACAAATAAAGCTATTATTTTTATTTTGGGATATTGGTCCCTGTGCGCAAAGTTGTTGGGCCACTTGCCTTGTTTCCTCCTCTTCTCCTCCTTCCCATCCTTTTCCAATATTTCCATCCTTCCTCATCCTTCTTCCTTCCCATCTCACGACAGCTCTGGTCGTCTTCTTCGTTCGTTCGTCCCTGTGCGTTAACTAGAGAATGCCTCTTCTGGAAAACTTAAATTTTCAAAGCTGGTGTATATTTCTGTAAGGTTCAAAATGGTTTTGGACTGTTTGGATGCCAATTTGAAGAATTTGGGATATTAATTTCCATGAAACAATTTGTGAGTGCCTCTTCTGACTGGATTCATCCTCGATGCTGATATTTATCTTCATTTAAACCTATGCCGCACTCTGTACTATTTCTTTTGCGTGCATTGAGGTAGAAAGAGCGGGACTAGGTTATGAGATAGTAAGATTCTTTTCTAGGATCACGCAGTGACTAACACACAGTTGTTATTGTTGTTCGTAATACTTACGAAGAGGCTTAAGAAGACCGAAATGAGCTGGAAATAAGTTTCGAAATTTAGGAAGTACAAGGCCTGAATGTGAAGAAAACACGTTACGGTTTGGTATCTTAACATTATGCTGTATACCTCCGTTTCGTACCAGAAAGACCGCTAAGGATGATAATGAATATTTTCATCGTTGGGTTAACCTTCTCAAGTGGGACATGGCCAAAAAAAAAAAAAAAAAAACTTCCACGCTAGGTGAAACATATAAAAAATATTTTATTCTTGCGATCCAAACAGAATAAGTTTGCGTGTGGCTTTCCAAGTAAAACGCTCATAGTTCAAAATTCTTCATAAAGGAATTCTATAAATGTGGCTATTGTGAAAGGGCCTGAGATATCGTGCTAGAGGGTAATTGTGCGCCAGCAGCTAAATGTAAAATGCAGAGAAGAATATACCAGCTCTAATTTACAGGTTTCTCGCACAAGCTGGTAGTCTAGTTCAATAAAATATTGAATAAAAGGTTTAAACTCATTATATCTGTTTGAGCTTGAAGTAGTCTCCAGGGAAAATTGATCAATACTGACATGGGAACCACCTTATGTGTGTAGTAATGAGGTGGTGATAAAAAAAGATGGGTGGTGACCTCAGGTTAAGTGAAGTGATGGGCTACTTATGAGATAATGTGTGGTGGGTGATGGGGAGGTTGCATGGTAATGTGGAGACGATAGTGACTTAACGGGTGGTGAGGGTCAGGTGATAGGGTAATGATGGCAGGTAAAGTGTATAAAATAAGAGGAGAAAACATGTTTAGAAATTTTGTATATGCGTGTGCGCAAATCCCTAGCTGCATTGAATAGTGTATATACCTGCATTTTCCTCAGGGCTGGCGCTAACCCTTGTAGGTCTAGTAACGTCTTTGACAGTGGTAGAAGTGATGGTGGTTGGGGTGTAACATTCTGAAATCATCTAGAAGCGTTCTCGGGTACCGTGGAAGTAGGAATGGTGGAAAAAGACGGTTAGTGCTAGCAATGACTCTCGGAATGCTGAAGTATTTTCTTTACTTCTACAATCCCATATAAAGGTGGCAGGAAGATGTAGATAGCTTCAGAGGGCTTTAGAGTCTGAGAACCCATAAAACGGAACCCCCATCACCACATCTGTGGTTCTAGTGGAACGGGGAGACCAGAAATGAATATGATCGTTCTGGTTGATGGGTTTACGGAATACCTCAAAACTATTTCTTCTTGCCTGATGGAGTGATCACATCATCTTTACCTCTTCACTGTTTCTGTCTCCAGTTTTAGACCGGAGAAGTCTACTGTGTACGTAAAAGTTTTAAAAAATAGATACCAAAATGCTGCAAATTTCATACATCAGCAATGATGTGTACCTAGTATACACTTGACTGAATGAATGGAATTTGGGTAATTTTGAGTATAATTAGTTAAGTTATAACTAGAGAGGTACATAGGACCTACATGATGGACAATAAAACTCAAAAGTAAGGAACATATGATAACAACGTTTCGCTCACCCAGGAGCTGGATCAGGTGAGCGACACGTCGTTATTTTCAAGTGTTCCACATTTCTTTTGTCTCACTCTCCATCTATAATTAGTCAACACTAAATTTTAACAGACAAATTTTTCTAAAATGAGAGTAAAATGAGTTTAGTTTATTCGAATCTCTAAAATGAATATTAAATTCGCACATAAATAGATTCTAGAGTACTAAACAGGATGATAAATTGCGCTAATCTTTATAAAGGAAGGAGCAGGATCCAAAGTTATAAATAAAAAACAGAAAATTGTACTGGAATTTATTGTTCGGTACTTCACCAAGACTGAGAAACACTTATTTTCCGCCGTCTGGTGGTGAATTAAGAAGCAAGAGATAAATTAATGCATAATTTCAAGTCCAACAGAGAGAGAGAGGTTAATTCAGCTACTCAAAACTGTGTTGCTGCAGCAACACACTCCAAAAATTGACTAGACTATTCATTTATTTAAATTACGTATAAATCTTCCTATCTCATAAAACAATCTTTACACTCTATACTCAAATGCAGATTGAATCAACAAATCAAGAGACGAGACCAGTGAGTTAACCTCCACACATCTCTTCCTCGTGTATTTTACTCGCTATCCTCAAACTGAAAATATTCTTTATTATACGAACATAAGAAAGGAGGAGCGTTACAGTAAGCCTAGTGGCCCCTGCTAGGCAGGTCTTACTCACCCGCCCATTTTCCCCTCATGTACTTCTTCAGCTTTAGTGGTGCTACGTGACATTTGTTCGAATCTGGCAGATTGCTATTATGTCCTTCAGGTTCGTTTAGTCATTTTGATTAGTTTTATCCCCTACTCTGTTTCTTCCAGTTTCAAACAGTCTGCACTATCAATTTTCGCAACGTTTGTGAATATCATGTATGTTGTGATGTCCGGTTTTCGCTGCTCCTCCTCCTCCTCGCATTGCAATTGTAATCAGGTGTAGACGTGTGAATGGCTCATTACTTTCGTAACTTGTTTAACTGTCAAAACTTTGGGATCCAGTCCCTGAACCCATTATATACATCTAATCTTTTTGACTACCACCCACAGGATGGGGATGGGGTCCATAATATATTAATGTTTACATACCTATTAGCTCCGGCTCTGGGACGAACCTTGCAGTAAACCTTTGAAACTGCCTCAGTTTATTTTAAATTTTTGACTACGTGAGTGTTCCATGCTGGAGCCACATTCTTAAAAACAAAACTTATAAACCTATGGGTTTATCGCTTCCCCCTGATTATAATAATAGAGCCACATTGTGTAGGTACTCTCTACTGAAGGAATCCATTCTTGGTCTCTGGTATTCAAACAGCTCCAGGGAGAACCTTGAGTTTTCCCTGAGGTACGTTTACTGTCTTTGAGAATGAAGGTCCCCAGTCCAGCTATAGAGGTGGTACTTCCCTATATAATATATATATATATATATATTATATATATATATATATATATATATATATATATATATATATATATATATATATATATATATATATATATATATATATATATATATATATTATATTCTTTTTCTTTCTTTCAACGTCAAAGACCTGGGAGTGATTATGTCGGAGGATCTCACCTTCAAGGACCATAACATTGTATCAATCGCATCTGCTAGAAAAATGACAGGATGGATAATGAGAACCTTCAAAACTAGGGAGGCCAAGCCCATGATGACACTCTTCAGGTCACTTGTTCTATCTAGGCTGGAATATTGCTGCACTCTAACAGCACCTTTCAAGGCAGGTGAAATTGCCGACCTAGAAAATGTACAGAGAACTTTCACGGCGCGCATAACGGAGATAAAACACCTCAATTACTGGGAGCGCTTGAGGTTTCTAAACCTGTATTCCCTGGAACGCAGGAGGGAGAGATACATGATTATATACACCTGGAAAATCCTAGAGGGACTAGTACCGAACTTGCACACGAAAATCACTCACTACGAAAGCAAAAGACTTGGCAGACGATGCACCATCCCCCCAATGAAAAGCAGGGGTGTCACTAGCACGTTAAGAGACCATACAATAAGTGTCAGGGGCCCGAGACTGTTCAACTGCCTCCCAGCACACATAAGGGGGATTACCAACAGACCCCTGGCAGTCTTCAAGCTGGCACTGGACAAGCACCTAAAGTCAGTTCCTGATCAGCCGGGCTGTGGCTCGTACGTTGGTTTGCGTGCAGCCAGCAGCAACAGCCTGGTTGATCAGGCGCTGATCCACCAGGAGGCCTGGTCACAGACCGGGCCGCGGGGGCGTTGACCCCCGAAACTCTCTCCAGGTAAACTCCAGGTACCAGCCGTATCCCACCGAGGCAGGGTGGCCCGAAAGAAAAAACTAAAGTTTCTCCTTTTAAATTTAGTAATATATACAGGAGAAGGGGTTACTAGCCCCTTGCTCCCGGCATTTTAGTCGCCTCATACGATACGCATGGCTTACAGAGGAAGAATTCTGTTCCACTTCCCCATGGAGATAAGAGGAAATAAACAAGAACAAGAATTAGAAAGAAAATAGAAAAAAACCCAGAGGGGTGTGTATATATATGCTTGTACATGTATGTGTAGTGTGACCTAAGTGTAAGTAGAAGTAGCAAGACGTACCTGTAATCTTGCATATTTATGAGACAGACAAAAGACACCAGCAATCCTACCATCATGTAACACAATTACAGGCTTTCGTTTTACACTCACATGGCAGGACGGTAGTACCTCCCTGGGTGGTTGCTGTCTACCAACCTACTACCTATATTATATATATATATATATATATATATATATATATATATATATATATATATATATATATATATATATATATATATACATATATATATATATACATGTCGTGCCGAATAGGCACAAATCTAAAAGATATTTAGTTGGGTTAGGCTAAAATAAATTGTTCTTGTTATAATAAGGTTAGGTAAGTTTTCTAAGTTCCTTTTGGTGCAAAATTATAATTTTTTACATTAACATTAATGAAAAAATATATCTTTAAACGCAAAAGAAAAATTTTTAGGAAAGACTAAATTTTAAATGAGTTCTTGCTAATTGACCAGTTTTAAGAGAGAAGATAAGATTTCGTTCGGATTTTTAACCCCGGAAAGTCAGTGCGTCATCGAGGACTGTCTAACTTATTTCCATTGTCCCCCAGGATGCGACCCACACCCAGGTACCTATTTGCTGCTAGGTGAACAGGACAACAGGTGTAAGGAAACGTGTCGAAATGTTTCCACCCGCCGGGAATCGAACCCGGGCCCTCGGTGTGTGAAGCGGGAGCTTTAGCCACTAGGCCACCGGGCCACACCACACGACATTATATATATATATATATATATATATATATATATCATGTGGGAGTTCGATACGTGGATTAGGGTAGAAATACTCACGTAGGCTGTTATTACTTATAATTGCTGTTATGTGGAGGGAGCCCGCAGCCGTTACCTATCTCCTTGGTTACACTCGTCAAACTGACTAGCCGGCTGGCCAGTACCCCGTAGTGGGTCTTTTGAAAATAGTGTCAGCTCAGCACAGACCGTGACTCAAGACGGTTGGTCGTTGAGTCAACGGACAGGTTACTGGTAACTGGTTACTGGTAACTGGTTACTACTACTGAGAGCTCGGCGACGCTAACGTATGTCGTCCCGACATACAACTAATACAAACTAGAGATGGCAGGTATACGGCTTGGGCTGATTCTATACAATGTCAAAGTACACAACATGAAACATTATAGATACATAAGTAGAACATTGGAATGAAAGCTTACGTAACTGAAACTGTAATGTAATACAAGGTATACTATAGTACAACTTAAAACTCAACAAATGAACAACGAACTCAACATTGAGATTACAAGTGATAAAAACAAAAATTTTGATCGATCGATCTGTATTCATGTGATCTACGGATTCTGAGGAAGGAATATATACAAAGAAAGAGTGTTTAACAGAAAGGCAGATTCGGTGCACGCAAATCTAACTGTTAACTCTCAGAATGCGGAGAGAACATGAACACAATAAAAAACATTCTTGAATACTGATAAGTTGATACTGTAATTATTCATCTATACAGGTTATTTACATTTAACCCCAACTCTGCTAGGGTAAGATTGGCATATGCAGAATGGGTGTCATCTCTGGGAGGATCAAACTCTGTAGCATTGGCTAACTCATGCTGTATTTGAGGCAAATCTGAATTGGAAGTTACAAATGATACTTGAGGATTTCTCAATACCTGTCGTGTACGTAGGGAATAACGACATTCAGGTTGATCATCTGACTGAGTATCAGAGGAAGAGAGTACAGGATCAGGAGGATTGTCAGAGTCTGTCACATTAGTCTGGGTTGGAACATCATTATCATCACATACTAACTTCATATGATCCAAATGCGATTCTTTATACTGACCAGTACTAATCTCTCTAACCTTATACTTATTACCAGTGATATGTTCAACTACTCGATAAGGACCAACAAACTTTTGATCAAGCTTTGGCATTGCAGACGTTTTGTTAAAGTTAGTCAGCATAACTCTCGAACCTACTTTGATTTTGGATGGCTTTACTCGAGTATTTGCGACTCTTGTAAATTCAGCTGTTGATTTATGAAGTGTTTCACGGATTCTTCTAAAAACACTTTGAGCTAAGCTGGTACGAGTTGCTACGAAATCATCAGGGTTGTAATTTGGTTTCGGATTAGAATATAACAACTCATAAGGCAAACGTTTATCTACACCATACAATGCATAATGTGGAGTGTCACCTATAGAAACATTGTAAGCAGAATTTATAGCACACTGCACATCAGGTATAACTTCATCCCAAGTTTCACTATTGGGATTGATAGTGGCTCTCAATACATCAAGTACTTTCTTATTGGTTCGTTCCGCTAACCCATTGCTGGCAGGATGATGAGGAACAATGGTGGACTTAGAGATCTTGTACAAGGTACACAAATTTTCAAGAATTTCATTACAGAATTCACCTCCATTATCTGTTACTAGGGACTTAGGGGTGGTATGCCTGCAGATAATGCGTTCTTTAAACGCTTTAGCTACTGTCTCGGCAGTCTTATCTGCAATAGGAACTAACTCGCAATATCTGGTGAAATGGTCTACCATAACACACAGATGTTTGTTACCTTGGAGGGAACATCGGAAATTAGTTAACAAATCTAGCGCAACTCTTTCCCAAGGTTCGCTAGTAGTTGGATACACTTGGATTGGATTAGGACCATTAGCATTGCCTTTATGTTGCATGCAGACACTACATTTCTTAACATACTCAGAAATATCAGTTGCCATACGAGGCCAAAAGTATTTCAATCTGGCTTGTTTTACTGAACGATCCATACCAGGGTGTGCAACACCTGGTACATCATGAACTAGCTGTAAGGCTACATTCACTAGTGACTGTGGAATTACTAACTGGTATACTCTTCTGCTAGGAGTACCCAACTCGGCTGTTCGATACAGTAATTCTTGGTTCATGAGAAAGTCACTGATGGGTGCTGGTGGTTTCACATTCAGAATAAGATCTTCCTGGAGCAGGAATCGTATCACACCAGACCACATGGGATCTGTTCGTTGAGCATTCTTTACATCTTCAGCACTAAATGGAGGGTCTGCAGTTACTATACTAACATGTCGCGATAAGGCATCTGCGACTACATTTGACTTGCCAGGTAAATGCTCAAAGGTGGGATTGAACTCTTGGATAGTCAAGGTCCATCTAGCTAACCTTCCAGTAGGTTGTTTGTTCTGGAATAAGGGTATCAGTGGAGCATGATCTGTCAAGACATGAACAGAGTACTGATAAATAATGTCTCGGAAGTGCTTTAAAGACCATACTATTGCTAAAGCTTCTTGCTCAGTTACTGTATAATTACGTTCAGCCTTCGTAAGGACTCGGCTAGCAAATGCAACTGCGTTGTACTTGCCATCGGTCTTCTGAGCTAGTATGGCACCTATGCCAATTGAACTAGCATCAGTTGTCAGATAGAAAGGCTTAGAAAAATCTGGAAATTTCAAAATTGGAGCAGATGTTAGCTTTTCTTTTAGAGTTTGGAATGCTCTTTCTTGACGGAAGGTCCAAACAAAAGGAGCATCTTTCTTAAGCAACTCAGTTAGAGGAACAGCTATGGAAGAAAAATTGGCAATGAAAGATCTATAAAAACCTGCTAAGCCCACAAAGGATCTTACGGCATCAGCAGTTTTGGGAGTTGGAAAATTTAGTACTGCAGTTACTTTACTTTGGTCAGTCGTAACCCCTCTAGGAGTGACTACATGACCAAGAAACTTAATTTCTGATCTGAAAAATTGACATTTTGACAGTTTGATCTTTAAATTGGCTTCTTCAAGCTTACCAAGTACTACATCAAGTCTTTTCAAGTGTGTATCCACGTCTTTAGACATGACGATTACGTCATCTAAGTACACCCTAAGTGCATTACCTATGAGACCTCTAAAGATATTAGTCATGAGCCTTGAGAACGTGATAGGGGAAGATCGTAATCCAAATGCCATACGGAGGAAGTGATAATGACCTGTAGGAGTGGAGAATGCAGTTAGTTCTTGGCTGTCCTCGTGAAGAGGGACTTGCCAAAACCCTTGTAACAAATCTAGGGTTGAAAAGACTTTGTTATCTCCGATATTACGTAAAAGATCACCCAGTACAGGGAGTGGAAAGCGATCTGGAATGGTTTTTGCGTTTAACTTCCTAAAGTCAATTACTGGACGCCAAGTACCATCCTTCTTAGGTACTAGTATCAAGGGTGCATTCCAAGGTGAATTGCTAGGTGCAATAACTCCATCATCAAGCATTTGATTGATCAATTCTTCTGCGACAGCAACTTGTGAATGAGGCATTCTGTACGCAGGTATGTAGATAGGTCTAGTACCAGGTTCAAGTGGAATACGATGGGACAATAAGTTCGTTATACCCATCTTCTCACCTGGTAAAGCAATGGCTTTACGACGTTTGTTCAACAGAGTCAACAAACGCTTGACTTCATCTGGGAAGTCAGTGGGAGCTAAGTCTTTCTCCTCAACTGGTGGAACAGATTGATCCAGTGCAGTGGATGTGGTCTCCCCGGCAGAAATAGCACCGACCCACTGGTCAGGTGACAACTCATCCTCTACCTGAACAGGGTAAGGATAGTGAACAAGGTCAACAAGATTGGTATTTGCTCTAAGGCAAACACTGTGACCAGAAGTGTTGGCCAGGTAGAAATGGATCTTACTATCTCGTACAACATGTAAGGATGGTTCAACAAATAGACCTTTTACTTTGCAGGAATCACTGTCAACTAGGACGTTATCACCATCTGGAACACTAGGAACAACTACAGACACTCTAGTGAGAGCACTAGCCGCAACAGAAACGTCTTTCTGCAGACGGCATGTGACATCAACAAGAGATGGCATTACTAGTTGCAAGTAATTGTTTTCCGACAAGGCGTCCCCTGTGGAGAAACTACTACTCGAACTAGCAGGCATTGCAGGGATAGGTTGAGCACTCAAGGCAATCTGAGCGTCCTCGGACACTTGAGGCATCGGACTATCCTGCAATTCTGAAGGTATAGGTGGAACACTGATGGGAGTGACAGAATTACCAGTGCCTGACCGCTTGGGTACGCTACTGGAGAATGCATTAGCTTGTAAGGACTTAATCCGTACATCATACTCTGCAGCAGTATAACAGATTTCGGATCCAAGCTGGTAACCCCAGAATGGAACGATCAAGTCGTCAATTTGTGCATGCCATCGATAAGGGTCGAGCACAATGCGTAAGTCTCGCATGGAAGCAAATCCCAGTAGAAGGTCACCAGGGAAAGTAATCTGATCGACAACAAGGAAGGAAACAGTGAAGTCTCTACCTTGGATAGAAAAGGTTAGGGCAGTCGTACCTCGGACACGCAGGTGAGAACCAGATACTCCACTAAGGGAGGACACAGGAGTCGGTTCTACGAGAAGGACATGTCGTAACTTCTTATCCTTAAACAAACTAGACCTAATAATATTGATTTGCGCACCAGAGTCCATGAACAATTGAACGGGCGCATTATAAATAGATGCTTGCACTATAGGGCCTATGGTTGCATTGGAAGTTATGTGCAAACAAAAAGGTGGATTTTCATCAGAAAAGACTTGTTCTACTCCATCCCCAAAATCATCTATGTCAGAGACATGTGAAGCAACAACCTCAGCAGGGTTGTCATTCTCGAGACTGCTTAAGGCTTCAAAGGAGTTGTGAACGGGGATGGTGTACTCATTATCACCTACTGTCACCATGGGACGGTTTGACTGGGGCGCTCGAATTCCCCCGACTGGGAAGAACGAGCCTGGTTCTGGTTAGTTTGATAATTGAAAGAATGAGCCTGGTTCTGGTTAGTTTGATAACTGAAAGAATGAGCCTGGTTCTGGTTAGTTTGATAACCACGAGATCTGTTTCCTCGACGGGTTCTGCAGTTGGAACGACCACGGAAAGATCTAGAGTACTGAAGGTTATAGAGAGCATTACACTCAGATGTGTCATGTCCATGTATTCTATGATAATTACAGTAGGGAAGATCTGAGTACTCCTCATCAGTACGACGTCTCTTAGGGTAACTATCAGGACAATTAATTGCAATATGGCCACGGAAACCACAGTTGTAACAATTCCGCCGACTATGGTTACTGAATGTACTATGAATACTACGAGGTGTATAACGACTCTGTACACTGGTTCTTGGTGATCTCTGAGATGGTTGACGACTACGATTTGTCTCTGTGGCGCAAACAAGAGGTGGTGCAGACTGAGGCATATGTGTGACATTACTTTTGATACAAGGGAAAGTACCCTGGGGGCACAAGGAACGTACATGATTTAAGGCTGTAAGTGGTTCCATCGTTACAGTTGGAGGATCAGCCTCATAAGCACACACAGAAGCAGGCGGCATTAGTTCTTTAATTGCTCCAAAAGCTGCTATTTTAGCAATTGATTCTGTAAATGGTTTAGCCTCGTCAGGGAGAAAAGATGATGATTGGACAGCATTGATAAATGATGATAAAAGTTTGTCTAATCTAACAGCAAATGCACTCAACGATTCAGTACTCATGGGTGTAGCATTCACTAGTTCCCTAAGAACAACATATGGATCAGCTGTTTTTACTGGGACAAGGAAAGAACGAATCAGTTCCTCATATTGTGACCACCTAGTAAGATTCCTGAAGTCTCGCATATCAAGGAGATCAACAACGTGAACAGCAGCAGGAGATCGATAAAGAGCTTCTTTAGCAAGTCTGATAAGGCTTTCCTCTGAAGGAGGACCTTCACCTAGGGCACTAGCACGAGAACGAATGGCTGCAAACCAAGCTTCAAGACTATGTACATGGCCATTGAATAAAGGTAACGCATCAAGGGAATCACGAGTATAACTATGGATGACAGGAGACAGGCTGGATGATAGGCTGACTGGCGTTCACTTCCACAATCTGGCTTACTGACTGGCTTAATTGCAAAATCCGGGTCAACCCCTCGGAGATTGAAGCAATTAGCACACGAACTAAGCCAGGAAGCTTGAAACGGCTGCAACAGGCTTGCAGGCAATAGGTTTGAGGGGAGTAGCTGCTGCTGGCTGGTGGTGCGCGAGGGTAGAGCTGGTGGCTGGAGACTCACCTTTGACCCTGCCGGCTACTCACAACAGTCTTCAAACGCCTTGAATTACCCTTAAAAACGTAAATCCACGCTCCACACCGCTGTACACCATTTATCATGTGGGAGTTCGATACATGGATTAGGGTAGAAATACTCACGTAGGCTGTTATTACTTATAATTGCTGTTATGTGGAGGGAGCCCGCAGCCGTTACCTATCTCCTTGGTTACACTCGTCAAACTGACTAGCCGGCTGGCCAGTACCCCGTAGTGGGTCTTTTGAAAATAGTGTCAGCTCAGCACAGACCGTGACTCAAGACGGTTGGTCGTTGAGTCAACGGACAGGTTACTGGTAACTGGTCACTGGTAACTGGTTACTACTACTGAGATATATATATATATATATATATATATACATATATATATATATATATATATATATGTACATATATATATATATATATATATATATATATATATATATATATATATATATATATATATACACACACACACATTCAATCTTTTATATTTACACACAAAGATGCTATCCTACCCAGCTCTATTTAAGGTATACTACTTTTCTTCCTGGAATGTGCTCCCAGGAACACATTTGCTGATAGGTGCAAAGAGGCAACACGTAATAAAACTTTCTCGTGCGTCTAGGCTTGCTCATAATTGAACCAGGGTTCTTTGGTTGTTGCCGAAGTGCTTCTGTATATTTGACTTTAATGTATATCATTATATTCATTTGTTCTCTCGAAACCCATACCCTCAAGGAAGGTTCCTCGACGTTGGTGAGGGGCTCTTGATCTAGGGAATTGGATCTGTGCTTTGGTTCCCTGAATTAAGCCTGAATACCTTTCACCCCCCCCCCACACAGGCGCTGTATTATCCAAAGGGTTTAGCGTTCCCCCTTGATTATAATAATAATAACTGAAACCCTATGTTTTCTGTTTGTGTACTCACCTAATTATAATCACTAACTGTACTCACTTAATTGTGATTTCAGGGGTCGATTCTCAGCTCCTGGCTGTGTTGGCCGCTACTGGTTTCACTCTCTCCTGGCTGCGGGAGCCCTATCATACAAATTCTAAGTTATGTATGGATTCTGTCTCTATCACTTCGCTGTCTAGACCGTTTCACTTCCTGACCACTCTAAGGCTAAATAAGTATTAATGTCCCCGTTGGCTCATCAGTGTTTTCTTGTACCTGAGACCCATCTGTGGAAAAATACTGTATATATTTTCCAGAAATTCAGTATTAATATGTAAATAGATGGCCATACTGTATTTAATAATATTTATGTCATAGAAAACAGAAAGCCTGCGTCTGCGCAAAAGAGACACTCGCCATCTTGGTTTTGAATTGGATACAACGTTAATATAATGGGAAGAATTTTTCGTGCTCTAGAGGTTAAAATTGGATTGACACCTCTCAAATAGGAGGCGAAATTGTTGGATGTGCATTCCTGCATAACTTGAGATATCAGATGACTGGACAAGACAGCTCCAGGAACCTCAGGTAAGCTCTCTAGATTTGTGTATAATTCTGGCCAGTGTTTTCATAAATTTAGTTAGTGAGGTTTTTCTGAGTATGATACAACTTAATATTCAGTCAAATTGGTGAGTGATATTAAGATATATTTTCCTTCTGTTATGTATATGTGAATTTATATATAATCATTTTTTAATATACAGCCCACAAATTTATATATTTACCAGAATTCCTGGTGATGTATAATTCATTTAATTAATAGGTCCAGAGCAACTTGTGGATATGACAGTGGTAGGTATCGAAGGGGGACATTTTTTGCGACCTAAGTGTCCCAAATTCCTACTTGTCTATGTAACATTGATAAATAATAATTATCTTTGTTATCATTTACTGTTATGTACATAATTAGTTACATTCAGATAAATGCAATTTTCCATGCCTAAGGACATGGTCCTTAGGCAAATAGATAAATTAAAACCTAACAAATCCCCAGGCCCTGATGAACTGTATGCAAGGGTTCTAAAGGAATGTAAAGAGGAGCTTAGCACACCTTTGGCTAATCTTTTCAACATATCACTACAAACTGGCATGGTGCCAGATAAGTGGAAAATGGCAAATGTGATACCTATTTTCAAAACAGGTGACAGGTCCTTAGCTTCGAACTATAGACCAATAAGCCTAACCTCCATAGTGGGAAAATTTATGGAATCAATAATTGCCGAGGCAGTTCGTAGCCACCTTGAAAAGCATAAATTAATCAACGAATCTCAGCATGGTTTTACAAAGGGGCGTTCCTGCCTTACGAATTTATTAACTTTTTTCACTAAGGTATTTGAGGAGGTAGATCATGGTAATGAATATGATATTGTGTATATGGACTTCAGTAAGGCTTTTGACAGGGTCCCACATCAGAGACTATTGAGGAAAATTAAAGCACATGGAATAGGAGGAGAAATTTTTTCCTGGATAGAGGCATGGTTGACAAATAGGCAGCAGAGAGTTTGCATAAATGGGGAGAAATCAGAGTGGGGAAGTGTCACGAGCGGTGTTCCACAGGGGTCAGTGTTGGGCCCCCTGCTGTTCACAATCTACATAAACGACATAGATGAGGGCATAAAGAGCGACATCGGCAAGTTTGCCGATGACACCAAAATAGGCCGTCGAATTCATTCTGACGAGGACATTCGAGCACTCCAGGAAGATTTGAATAGACTGATGCAGTGGTCGGAGAAGTGGCAGATGCAGTTTAATATAGACAAATGCAAAGTTCTAAATGTTGGACAGGACAATAATCATGCCACATATAAACTAAATAATGTAGATCTTAATATTACGGATTGCGAAAAAGATTTAGGAGTTCTGGTTAGCAGTAATCTGAAACCAAGACAGCAGTGCATAAGTGTTCGCAATAAAGCTAATAGAATCCTTGGCTTCATATCAAGAAGCATAAATAATAGGAGTCCTCAGGTTGTTCTTCAACTCTATACATCCTTGGTTAGGCCTCATTTAGATTATGCTGCACAGTTTTGGTCACCTTATTACAGAATGGATATAAATTCTCTGGAAAATGTACAAAGGAGGATGACAAAGTTGATCCCATGTATCAGAAACCTTCCCTATGAGGATAGACTAAGGGCCCTGAATCTGCACTCTCTAGAAAGACGTAGAATTAGGGGGGATATGATTGAGGTGTATAAATGGAAGACAGGAATAAATAAAGGGGATGTAAATAGTGTGCTGAAAAATATCTAGCCTAGACAGGACTCGCAGCAATGGTTTTAAGTTGGAAAAATTCAGATTCAGGAAGGATATAGGAAAGTACTGGTTTGGTAATAGAGTTGTGGATGAGTGGAACAAACTCCCAAGTACCGTTATAGAGGCCAGAACGTTGTGTAGCTTTAAAAATAGGTTGGATAAATACATGAGTGGATGTGGGTGGGTGTGAGTTAGACCTGATAGCTTGTGCTACCAGGTCGGTTGCCGTGTTCCTCCCTTAAGTCAAGGTGACCTGACCTGACTAGGTTGGGTGCATTGGCTTAAGCCGGTAGGAGACTTGGACCTGCCTCGCATGGGCCGGTGGGCCTTCTGCAGTGTTCCTTCGTTCTTATGTTCTTATGTTCTTACTCCTGTGAGGCGTGAGCTAGGTGAAAAAAACTTGAAATGCAAATATACATATTGTAGGACATCTTGAGAAATGATGTGCTCCTGTATCTAGATAGATACTCTCTCTCTCTCTCTCTCTCTCTCTCTCTCTCTCTCTCTCTCTCTCTCTCTCTCTCTCTCTCTCTCTCTCTCTCTCTCTCTCTCTCTCTCTCTCTCTCTCTCTCTCTCTCTCTCTCTCTCTCTCTCTCTCTCTCTCTCTCTCTCTCTCTCTCTCTCTCTCTCTCTCTCTCTCTCTCTCTTACACACACACACACACACACGCACACAGATTCTATGAGTTCGTAATCTATTTTGATTCTTTGAAGAGCAAGAGCTAAATATAATTTTGCTCTCATCAAAGATATCAAAACCTGGTCATCTCAAGACTTAAATTATTATATTAACATAATCATGGGGAAGTTCAAAAGCTCGCAGGGATCATACACACTGGCGACTGCTGAAAAATTTTCAGGCAGGGACAAGGATTTCTAAGGGATTGAAGGATTTCCGAGGGATGAGGGTACGGGGCAAGGATTTTTCTATGTGATAAGGGCTTCCAGCCATTCAAGGGTTTCCACGTAGACAAGGGCTTCCAAGAGGCAGCAAGTATTTTCATAAAGGCAAGGGATAGACAAGCCTGGCACTTGCCATCAGTATAGTTGTTGTTCCTTTATACAGATCTGATCCAGTGGAAACCTACTGCGTTGATTCTCTTTCCCAGCGGACGCCCATGCAGCGTCTGGGAATTGTACGATAATCATAATCAGGTTTGATCCAAGGAAAGGGAGGGCAGCTCTAATTAGATCAAGTCCTTCATGAGCACTGACACCACTCTTTCCCTCATCATCAAGAGGTTTAAAATCTGAACAGCGATCTCAATTCCCTGTACTCGTACTCACGTTTAGAACTGGCATTTTTTGAAGTGTAATCATTGGGATTGGTCATGGCGTAGCCGAAGACAATGTAGTGGTAGCCGTAGGAATCTTGGAAAGCCTCGGCGAACTGGTCAGGTCTAGCTGTGGTGACTGTCGCCAGGAGCACAGTCACCGTCACCTGCAGGAGTGTCATCCCAGCCACACACTTGGACATACGGCTTCTCAGTGACTGCTCACGACCACCAAGTGTCTCAGGAGAGCTGGCTGGGGGTCAACGCGGGTGCAGCTGGAAGGAAGGATCATGCGCAGTAACTGGTCTCCCAGTTAGTTTAGTAAATATGTATACATATATCATAGGAACGGTGGATGACTATCCAGTTGCTGTGTCATTAAGTATCCCCGGGGGAGGGGGTACCTTTAATTGGTTGTCTGTTTTTACTATATGTACAACTATATATCTATGTATTATGTCCAAATAATAAATAAATAAATAAATATGTTTCTTTCTCTCAACTTTCGTTTATAACTTGAGAATGCCTCATTCGCCGGGCTTCAAATTTTCAGTGCTGGTTTAATGATAATAATAATATCTTGATTTACTACAAGTACATGTACAAGGTATACAGACCATAGCTGACATCAATGACATACTACTATATAGAAAGCTGCTTGTTATACAGAGCATTTTGGGCAAATTAGGTCAGTTTTGTCCCAGGATGCGACCCACACCAGCCGACTAACACACAGGTACCCATTTTACTGATTACCTGGAGTTTACCTGGAGAGAGTTCCGAGGGTCAACGCCCCCGCGGCCCGGTCTGTGACCAGGCCTCCTGGTGGATCAGAGCCTGATCAACCAGGCTGTTACTGCTGGCTGCACGCAAACCAACGTACGAGCCACAGCCCGGCTGGCCAGGAACCGACTTTAGGTGCTTGTCCAGTGCCAGCTTGAAGACTGCCAGGGGTCTGTTGGTAATCCCCCATATGTATGCTGGGAGGCAGTTGAACAGTCTCGGGCCCCTGACACTTATTGTATGGTCTCTTAACGTGCTAGTGACACCCCTGCTTTTCATTATGAGGATGTTGCATCGTCTGCCAAGTCTTTTGCTTTCGTAGTGAGTGATTTTCGTGTGCAAGTTCGGTACTAGTCCCTCTAGGATTTTCCAGGTGTATATAATCAGGTATCTCTCCCGCCTGCGTTCCAGCGAATACAGGTTTAGGAACCTCAAGCGCTCCCAGTAATTGAGGTGTTTTATCTCCGTTATGCGCACCGTGAAGGTTCTCTGTACATTTTCTAGGTCAGCAATTTCACCTGCCTTGAAAGGTGCTGTTAGTGTGCAGCAATATTCCAGCCTAGATAGAACAAGTGACCTGAAGAGTGTCATCATGGGCTTGGCCTCCCTAGTTTTGAAGGTTCTCATTATCCATCCTGTCATTTTTCTATCAGATGCGATTGATACAATGTTATGGTCCTTGAAGGTGAGAACCTCCGACATGATCACTCCCAGGTCTTTGACGTTGGTGTTTCGCTCTATTTTGTGGCCAGAATTTGTTTTGTACTCTGATGAAGATTTAATTTACTCGTGTTTATCATATCTGAGTAATTGAAATTTCTCATCGTTGAACTTCATATTGTTTTCTGCAGCCCACTGAAAGATTTGGTTGATGTCCGCCTGGAGCCTTGCAGTGTCTGCAATGGAGGACACTGTCATGCAGATTCGGGTGTCATCTGCAAAGGAAGACACGGTGCTGTGGCTGACATCCTTGTCTATGTCGGATATGAGGATGAGGAACAAGATGGGAGCGAGTACTGTGCCTTGTGGAACAGAGCTTTTCACCGTAGCTGCCTCAGAATTTACTCTGTTGACGACTACTCTCTGTGTTCTGTTAGTGAGGAAATTATAGATCCATCGACCGACTTTTCCTGTTATTCCTTTAGCACGCATTTTGTGCGCTATTACGCCATGGTCACACTTGTCGAAGGCTTTTGCAAAGTCTGTATATATTACATCTGCATTCTTTTTGTCTTCTAGTGCATCTAGGACCTTGTCGTAGTGATCCAATAGTTGACACAGACAGGAGCGACCTGTTCTAAACCCATGTTGCCCTGGGTTGTGTAACTGATGGGTTTCTAGATGTGTGGTGATATTGCTTCTTAGGACCCTTTCAAAGATTTTTATGATATGGGATGTTAGTGCTATCAGTCTGTAGTTCTTTGCTGTTGCTTTACTGCCCCCTTTGTAGAGTGGGGCTATGTCTGTTGTTTTTAGTAACTGTGGGACGACCCCCGTGTCCATGCTCCCTCTCCATAGGATGGAAAAGGCTCGTGATAGGGGCTTCTTGCAGTTCTTGATAAACACGGAGTTCCGTGAGTCTGGCCCTGGGGCAGAGTGCATGGGCATGTCATTTATCGCCTGTTCGAAGTCATTTGGCGTCAGGATAACATCGGATAGGCTTGTGTTAACCAAATTCTGTGGCTCTCTCATAAAAAATTCATTTTGATCTTCGACTCTGTCTGGTTAGCGGCTTGCTAAAAACTGAGTCATATTGGGACTTGAGTAGCTCACTCATTTCCTTGCTGTCATGTGTAGGACCCATCTTGTTTAAGTAGGGGCCCATTACTGGACGTTGTTCTCGACTTTGATTTGGCATAGGAGAAGAAATACTCTGGGTTTCTTTCGATTTCATTTATTGCTTTTAGTTCTTCCCGCGATTCCTGACTCCTATAAGATTCTTTTAGCTTAAGTTCGATGCTTGCTATTTCTCTGACCAGTGTCTCCCTACGCATTTCAGATATATTGACCTCTTTTAGCCGCTCTGTTATTCTTTTCCGTCGCCTGTAAAGGGAGCGCCTGTCTCTTTCTATTTTACATCTACTCCTCCTTTTTCTTAGAGGAATAAGCCTTGTGCATACATCGAGTGCCACCAAGTTAATCTGTTCTAGGCATAAGTTGGGGTCTGTGTTGCTTAGTATATCTTCCCAGCTTATATCGGTTAGGACTTGGTTTACTTGGTCCCACTTTGTTTTTGTTATTGAAGTTGAATTTGGTGAATGCTCCCTCGTGACTAATCTCATTATGTAGGTCTGGAGCTCCACGCATACATGTCTGAACCTCAATTATGTTGTGATCTGAGTACGTATAGTTTTTGATATGGTGACATTTCTTATCAGATCATCATTGTTAGTGAAGATGAAGTCTAGTGTATTCTCCAGTCTATTATTATAATCAAGGAGAAGCACTAAACCCGGAGGATTATACAGTGCCTGGGGGGGGATGTGGAAGGTATTCAGGCTTAATTCGGGGAACTGGAGCACAGATCCAATTCCCTAAATCAAGAACCCCTCACCAACATCAAGGAACCTTCCTTGAGGGGTTCTCCAGTCTAGTATTATTATTATTATAATCAAGGGGGAAGCGCTAAACCTGGAGGATTCTACAGCGCCTATGTGGAAGGCATTCAGGCTTAATTCGGGGAACTGGAGCACAGATCCAATTCCCTAAATCAAGAGCCCCTCACCAACATCAAGGAACCTTCCTTGAGGGGTCCAGTTTAGTAGGCTCTATTATTTGCTGGTTTAAATTGAATTTTGTGCATAGATTTAAAAGCTCGTGTGAGTGCTTGTTTTCATCAGAGCTGCCTCCTGGTGTTATTACTGCAACAATATTATTTGCTATATTCCTCCATTTTAGGTGCCTTAAGTTGAAATCCCCTAGGAGCAAGATGTTGGGTGCAGGAGCTGGAAGATTTTCCACAGTGGTCAATTTTTAACAGCTGTTCCTGGAATTGCTGGGATGTTGCATCCGGAGGCTTGTAGACTACTCGACCTTTACTGCTAAAACTTCCACTACATCATTTGAGGCATTAAGCAGTTCTGTGCAAACAAGTGTGTGCGAGCATTCAGTGAGGAACTGGGTGCAGTTGAAGACATCTGTTCATACCTTGACTGAAAGAATTAAGAATAAGAGTAGGATAGCAGATGAACAAGGAGTCTTTAGGAAAGGTAGGTGGTGTGTAGACCAAGTGTTTACAGTGAAACATATAGGTGAACAGCATTTAGATAAGGGTAAAGAGGTTGTTTGTGGCATTTATTTAGAAAAGGCATATGACTGGGTGGATAGGGGCACAATGTGGCAGATGTTACAAATGTATGGAATAGGAGGTAGGTTACTGAAAGTAGTGAAGAGTTTTTACGAGGATAATGAGGCTCAAGTTAGAGTGTGGGAGGGAGATTATTACCCAGTAAAAGTAGGCCTTAGACAAGGATGTGTAATGTCACCATGGTTGTTCAATATATTCATAGATAGGGTTGTCAGAGAAGTGAATGCTCAGGTGTTGGCAAGAGGTGTGGGGTTAAAAGATAAAGAATCTAACAAAGTGGGAGTTGTCACCATTGCTCTTTGCTGATGATAATGTGCTTTTGGGAGATTCTGAAGACAAGTTGCAGAGGTTGGTGGATGAGCTTGGTTTTTTTTTATTTATTTATTATCACACTGGCCGATTCCCACCAAGGCAGGGTGGCCCGAAAAAGAAAAACTTTCACCATCATTCACTCCATCACTGTCTTGCCAGAAGGGTGCTTTACACTACAGTTTTAAACTGCAACATTAACACCCCTCCTTCAGAGTGCAGGCACTGTACTTCCCATCTCCAGGACTCAAGTCCGGCCTACACTCTGAAGGAGGGGTGTTAATGTTGCAGTTTAAAACTGTAGTGTAAAGCACCCTTCTGGCAAGACAGTGATGGAGTGAATGATGGTGAAAGTTTTTCTTTTTCGGGCCACCCTGCCTTGGTGGGAATCGGCCAGTATGCAAAAGAAAATTAAAAGTGAATATAGGAAAGAGTAAGGCAATGAGGATAACAAAATAAATTAGGTAATGGAAGACTGGATATCAGATTGGAGAGAGAGAGTATGGAGGAGGAGGTGAACATATTCAGATATTTAGGAGTGGATGTGTCAGCAGATGGGTCTATGATGAGGTGAATCATAGAATTGATGAGGGAAAAAGGTAGTGGTGCACTTAGGAGTCTGTGGAGACAAAGAACTTTGTCCATGGAAGCAAAGAGGGTAATGTATGAGAGTATAGTTATACCAACACTTATATGGGTGTGAAATACGTGTGATGAATGTTGCAACAAGGAGGAGGCTGGAGGCAATGGAGATGTCATGTCTGAGGGCAATGTGTGGTGTGAATATAATACAGAGAATTCATAGTTTGGAAATTAAGAGGTGCGGGATTGCCAAAACTATTATTGAGAGGGCTGAGGAGGGGTTTTTGAGGTGGTTCGGACGTGATGGGAATGGAACAAAATAGAATTACTTTGAAAGTGTATAAATCTGTATTATTATTATTGTAATCAAAAAGAAGCACTAAGCCACAAGGGCTATACAGCGCTGCAGGGTAGGGAAGGAAGCGAGGGTATTGGGCGGCAGAAGGGAGGAGGGATGATCAGTAGGTTACAGAAAACAGCGGGGCAGGGGATAGTACGGGGGTAGAGGGTAGCAAGAGATTAAGGTAGAAAGGGCTGAAGGTATCAGAATTTGTGAAGTCAGTCAGTTGTTGTCAAAAAGTCAATGAGAGAGTCCGGATAAAAGGTAGGTCCATCAGCGAGAAGGGAAGGTAGAGAGCAGCGGAGCGAAGATGACGACGGAGGTTAATTCTGCGTGCTCGTTGATAAAGTGGGCAGTCCAACAGAATGTGGCTGACTGATAATGGAGCCTGGCAATTCTCACAGAGGAGCAGGGCGCCTCTCCATGAGATATCCACGAGTAAGACGAGTATGGCCAATGCGAAGACGGGAGAGAGTAGTCTCCCAACCTCGACACTGGTGATAAGAAGATGGCCAGTAACCTATACTCGGTTTAATAGATTGAAGTTTGTTACCGAGCATAGTAGACCAACGTTGTTGCCAACGGGTGTGAAGGTGGGAAGATATTGCAGCAAAATAGTCCGTAAATGGAATACCTCTACATGAAACTGGTAGGTCATGTACTGCTGACCGCGCAGCAGTGTCTGCCTGTTCATTGCCCTGTACGTCAACATGACCAGGGACCCAACAAAAAACAATATCTTTATGCTTGGTAAAGATGCGCTGTAGCCAAAGTTGGATACGGAGGACTAAGGGGTGAGGTGTATCAAATTTCTGTATAGCCTGCCTGTAAAGCGCTAAGGGAGTCTGAGACAACCACAAATGATGACACAAACATAGATGCAATACGGGTAAGTGCTGCAAGGATGGCATACAATTCAGCAGTAAAAATACTAGCCGAAGATAGTAAATGCCCTCGTACGACGCTGTCTGGAAACACTGCTGCGAATCCTACGCCGTCAGAAGACTTGGAGCCATCTGTGTACACAGCAATGGCATGAGAACGAGAGTGGAAGTGGTCAAGAAAAAAGAGAGCAGGAAGCGACCATAGACAGTTGGGCTTTCGAGCAAGGAAGAGAGAAAGAAGAGACTTGAACAGCTGGAACTTCCCAGGGGGGTAGGGAAAAGTGAGATACTACATGAACATAGAAAGGTGGTAATTGAAGAGAAGACAAGAGCGAATGAAGGCGAAGAGAGAAGGGACGGAGTAAACGGGTGGCGAACAAATAAAGAATGTCTACTAATATCAGTGACCATTCTATAAATGGAAGGATTGCGGAGATCATGAGAGCATACGTAGTAGCAAAGGCAATGGGCATCATGGCTATCGGATAAGGATGGAACGTTTGCTTCTGCATAGAGGCTCTCAACAGGGGAATATAAATCTGTAGTGGAGGGAAAACAGGGTAGGGGTCAGCCTAGGAAAGGTTGGAGGGAGGGGGTAAAGGAGGTTATGTGTGTGAGGGACTTCGACTTCCAGCAAGCATGCATGAGCGTGTTTGATAGGAGTGAATGGAGACAAATAGGTTTTAGGACTTGATGTGCTGTTGGAGTATGAGCAAGGTAACATTTATGAAGGGATTCAGGGAAACCAGCAGGCTGGACTCGAGTCCTGAAGATGGGAAGTACAGTGTCTGCACTCTGAAGGAGGGGTGTTAATGTTGCAGTTTTATGACTGTAGTGTAAGCACACCTGGCAAGACAGTGATAGAGTGAATGATGAAAGTTTTTCTTTTTCAGGTCACCCTGCCTTGGTGGGAGATGGCTGTGTTAATAAACAAATAAAAAAATAATACTTTCACAGAAGATTTTGATTTGGTAAACAATTTATTGCATACAAACAAAAAAAAAATCTTACAGTAAAAGAAAAAAAAAAGCACTCGACTCTTATTGGTTATACAGTACAAAAAGCTAGACAATTCTTTACTAAGTAGTTCATCACGAGTCAGAATAGACAGTGCAGAATTTATTATAAAATCAAGAATTTGAAAAGCATATTAAAGTTAGCCTTCCAAAATTACTTTTAATGCCTACAAAGACAATAAGTTGAGAATGATGATGAATTCAAATATAAATTAGTGTGTTGTACTGAAGTTTGCCTAAGTTTACTCAACTAAATGGGTAGACTGGTGGTTCATAGGAGGGTCCCAGCTAGGTCCACAGCATCCTGAGACTTCTGACATAGGACTTCTTTTCTTTTTCTTTTTTTTTGCTACTCTCACTTATACTATGGCTATGTCTGAGTCTACTGGAAATGTTTCTATCACTAGTAAAAAAAAAAAAATAGTGGGTGAAAATATTATATAACAATTATTCAGGAGAGACTTAGTATAGTGCAGACTAATGATCACATTATTCTCAGTGAGAATCTAACAGTGGCTGTGTTACCTCTTTGGTTACTAGAATGTAACATACCACGAATGTCATAAACCACCACTATATACCACCAACTGGTCATAATAACTGTTTCCCTCACATCCAATCTCACTACATACTTCTCTATTAGTGACTAGACCCAACACTGTATTAAATAACACTCAGGAATGGCATCAGTAAAAAAAAGTCAATTCTTGTATAACTTGTACTCAAATTCAATTAGAATATTACTCTGCTTAAAACTAAAAAATAATTCATATTTTGGTATGCAAAATTAAGACAGTGTAATTGCTAATTTTCTTTTAATTCAGCTATGCAACCAACCATACAATGTTTGCATTTATGAAGGACTCGAGTAAACATAAATACATGTTGCATTTCCAGTCAGTGGTACAGTATTTCAACAAAATTACTTCTATGTAACGTTCTACATACCACGTGTTTTCTTTAATGAACAAATTTAAAATTGAGACCCCTCAAAATACATGGATGAATCATTCAAAATTAATCACTAGTCATAAAAATAAAATTTTTGTACATACTAAATTATAGAATGCTTGGCCTTACAAATATTCAATACCTTTCTACCAGTTCAGTAATACTGGCCACTGAGAGTAGTATTTTAGTGTACATAAGAAGCCTAATGCAACTTTAAGCTTTCAACAACACTGTCCTTACACCAATATTTGTAGTTACCAAAAAAACAAATATCCTGTCCCTGGTCTTTTTTTTTTCGAGCACACATGCACTCAATTAAGAATGTTTATGCACAAATAAACTGAAGGAAATTTTCTTAGCATTACTCTAGTACACAAAACACAGGTGACACATGTGATAGCGAGTTTACTGCCTACTTATACATTATGGGGTTGGCAAGTGATGAGCGAGAGTTGATGACTTGTACATACTAGCAAAGTGATGGTGGAAGGTCAATGGCAGGTGAAGGTGACAAGTGTTAGGGTGACGAAGTTGGTGACAAGATGTTTATGGTGAAATTAATGGCAGGGTCATGACAAATGGTAGAAGTGGATAATGACAAGTGGTATGTAGTGAGATTATGGTGACAAGTGGTAGCAACCTGTTGATAAATGTTAATGAAATGATAAGTAATTGATAATGAGCCAAAGTTTTACACAAAATAATGGTAACATACGAGATCATGAGGCAATATGATATGCAAATAATGAAGTAATTGTGATAAATCATTAGTTGATTATGACATGCAAGTACTAACTAATGAGTGATGACACAGGAGTGATTGTAACAGAAGTGATGGAGAGAGCTAACTAAAGTGGCAGTATAATGCCACAGTCCACAACAGCAACCTCAGTAATGTCAGTATGGTTGGCGGCAGCTCTTGCGACATCTAGGCCACTCTCCACCTCACCGAAAACATTTGGTACTGTAGCACCTTCTTTACAGTCCCTGGTAATAATGCTAAATTTAGCACTCCTGACACTTCCTGGCTTGTACCAAAAGAACACAGCCCCTGCACTCCCTGATCTCCGGTACTCGCCCCGCAAGTCAGGGAGCAGTGGAGCTCCTCCAGAACCATCATTACGCTCATAGTCCCCACCCACCACACACTCCCCTGGCTGACCCCTGAGACCCACGTGTATAAGTTTTGTATTGTGGTAGGTGGGACCCCGCTGGCCAGTACATAATAATACAAACTGACGGGCCAGCCTGGTATCAGGGCTCAGACGGATTTGGACTCTCCCTCTTGTTGACTTTTCCCACCCCAAGTCAAGAAATGCCAGGGTGGATGAGGGGTCCAGTATGCCGACAATGTCGCCATGCTGCATGGATAAAAAAAAAATCATTATGTAATACATGTTAATGACACTTTTAGGTAGTTATTAATATTCATCAAACATATCCAGATAAATTAAACTAATTTCAGTAAGACTGGGAAGTTTAATATAGTAACCTGAACTGTGCGGGCATGCACGGGCGGGGGCTGTCGCAGAAGTGTGTGGAGGCACAACTGTCCATCTTGTAAAGTTATCTTTGAGGAGAGGATATCATCTTTGTCTTGATGGACAGCAAACACTCGGCCAGCCTCCACCAGCCTCTTGATGGGTTCACTCATCCTGCGTAGATGTTCGACCTGTGGAGAGTGTCAAACTTATCACCTGCAGAGATTATCATACCCACTGTGAACATCTCTCACCATGTTCAGTATATTTCATCCATTTCACTTAAATCTAGAATTAATTATTTAGTCTGATATGATATACTGGTCATATCTCCCTATGCTTACATAACTCTAAACTTGCACATTTCCAATTCCACTTCAGTAACAGACAACATCAAGCAGCCATGTCACCTACCCTTAAATAAGGTAGCCTCCTGGGCCCTTCTATATTCTTCATCTATATCAATAACCTGCTTAACATCACCCAGCATCTGAAACTTATACTCTTTGCTCGTGACAGCTTTTAATATCAAGTCCAGACCCCATGTCAATAAACAATAGCATATGATTATCTTAAGAAAATAATCCACACATGGATGATTATCAACAAAATCACCCTAATAATAAATAAACATTCCATATATCTTGTGGGAACAAATCATGCTCACAATTAGACCTCAAAATCAATGACTCAAATAGCACAATAACAGAAAATTGCTAGGTCTAATTGTAGACAAACTGAAGTTTAATCCCACACAAGTCTATCATATAAAAAGCCAATTTAGGAGCAAACCATGGCCAAAATATTTCTGAACCTTACTAGGAATATGAGCTTTTGTGGACAGTACCAGAATTTGAAGTGAACATGTTATAATGATGGACATTTTCACATCGAGGAGTTACTTTGAATATTGAATAATTCACTGTCCAATCCTTCATTCTTTTATAAAAATCCCTGTGCATTTAAGACTTGCTATAAGTAGTGGAAAAACAAAGACAATAAAGTTATCAACTTTATTTAAATTATAAAGAAAGAAACTCAAATAGCACTAAGACTCACATGTAACTCCTCTGCACAGTTTACAGTAATTTCATCAACTTTCTCCATGATTTTGGAGTCTAAGTCTTGCAGGTGGATGGGGGCAGCTGGTGCACCTGCCTCTGTAGTCATCATCGTCAGGGCCTTCTTGATAGTCTCCTGAACCTGTCATTACCAACACAAACATGGATAGTGGAGGATTAAACCACCAGTTGGATAAATGCCACACAAGCTTTTTGTATTATATGAAACCAATTTGAATGACCCTTACCGAATGACCTAATTTAACATGGCTGAGGCACTGCATACATGAATATGACAAAATACTATACTGTATATACTGTACATAATGACAAATCACTAATTTATGTATGTACTGTACTATATGCATTTATGGAAAATTATGCGCTAGTAGCATTAAATAATTTATTACAATTTCTTGAGAATATCTGCACTATGATAAAGCATATATTACTAAGTCAAGGAATATAGAGGACGGTAAAAATTTACTTTTAGTGAGCTGAAGTTTAAATGACATCCAATTTTTTAAGACATCCAATTTTGGCCCATTGTAAAAATTCCATTTCTGAATGATGCTGGTTTAGAGCTATCAATAAACATTACTTAACTATGAGCAACAAGGATATAAATACATCTAAATTTTACTGTTCAAATGATTGATGTTTAGCAGGGTTCTTAAATTTACTACACTCGGCTCATTAATTAATGTTGCCTATAACATCATACCTTTACTGATGTGTGAACAGTAGTCACATCTGGGAAGACTTCCTGGCACTTCTGGAGCCAATTTTCAACCTCAACATTACACTGATCAGCCTCATCAATAGACATAATGACCTCCTGTGCTGTGTCAGCTATGTCAAGGCTCTCCAACTTAGCCTGTAGTTGCTGCTTTCCTTTCTCTCCTTCTGTCATCATACTCACTACACTATCATCCTCCTTTTCCAAGAGCTCTATTGCTGCCTTGTTCTGTGCTACCAGACCAGCAAGTTTGTCATTGAGTTGGTGGTGTCTAGTCTTCCAGGTACTCAGCTGCCCACGGTAATCACCTAGATCGGTCAATACCTCTTCACAGCCAGAAATTAGGCTACCGATACTGGTCTTCTCTTCTTGTAAGAGGCACCGTACCTTCTTGCTGATGCTTTGTGGGTAATCCTGACGACGTTTTGTTGATACTGCTGGTGACATCTCAATACTTTTCTGTTTATTTATAAGAGCTTCCATACCATAGTTAATGGGGAAGTCTGTGACATTTGTAGCCTTGTGATTGGCTTGGCAGCTGGGGCAGGTGAGCTTATCTTTCTTTATAGCATTATCAATACACTGAGAGCAAATTGTGTGGCCACATGGCAGACAGCGTGGTCGTTGCCCCTCATCAAAATTATTATTACAGATATGACATTCCTCTGGTTTATAGTCATCCTGTGGAGAACATTAGATTGTTAGTTAACACTATACCATAGTTATTATTGTATTGCAGTTTTTTTTTATTTCATTTCTAAACAGCAATGATGGTCATAATAGGTACTGTACTACCCTAAAATTTTAAACAGAGTTGCTGTAGTAATAGACTGAAGAGTATTAACAAAATCTTAAGTGAACACACAAATAGTGTGCCAAACTTTGGTGACAGGAAAAATATTTCATGGGCTACAAACATACATATAATAGTACTTGGCAAATAGCACACAAAACCCAAATATAAAGAAATGTTCGATACTATAAGTAGTTAGCCTCTCCACCACCAGGAAGGAGCCACAATAAATATCCCATAAATATGCAGCAAGATTCTTGAACACTGATGTATTCATGATGAAGCAGTAAACCCATTTGTGGTTATACAGCACCTGGGTAACCTGGAGGTGATCAAGATTGGTTCAAGGAAGGCAAGGGGTAACTCCAGTTTCTTGAATCAAGAGCCCTTCACCAACATCAACACATCCCATCACCTTCCATGAAGGGCAAGATTCCACAATAATATTTTTTTCACTCTCTCCCAGATAGGAATCACAATATAATTCTAAATATCCTGGACATTTGCCTATTGCCAAGTAGCCAGTGCAACACAACATTTGTACTTACCATCCTGAGTGTCTGTAGTACTGAAATCGATGTGATCCAATTCTTAATCTTCCTTTGGATGTTTATGATATAGGAACACTGCTGAAAAAAAAAAAATAATTATTGTAGTTGATATTAACAGTCAAGTGAATTTACACAATATAGTGGAACCCCGGCGTTTGAACCTAATTGGTTCCTAGGTGGTGTTCGAACTGCGAAAAGTTTGATGTCCGAAACACACTGGAGGATGTTGAACCGACTCTTCTAAAAGCCTCTGAGAGTTAGGTCAGTGTTAGAGGTCACTTTAAAGCACTTTTGAAATGGCTTTCCTGTAAAGTTTTCGTTTACAACTGAATTTTTAACAAAACACGTTTTGACTCCAGAAAAACGTTCAAAGATCTGGTTAATTTCTCTAAACAAAATTGTTCAAACACCTGTTTGTTCGAGGACCGGTATGTTCGAACAAGGTTCCACTTTAGTTTTATTATATGTGAATGAAAGCTAAATATGAAGAATACTGTTCATTTCAAACACAAAAAAGCTGCAAATGATTAGTCTAAGTTTTAATGGAATAACCACCAATTACATATTTACATTCATGACAACTATTATGTAATTTCTTGTACAATCTATATTCCAATGTAGAAGGGACAGCAATGAATACTGAAGACTTTGCTCTGTACCAAGATTACCTGTTGTTAACATTTCTTACGATCTTTAGTATCTACACATCCTCTTGCCAAAAGAGGCAGATATTGTACTGTACAACACAAGATTACATGAAAGGCACAATATGCCTTGGGGCCCCCAAAATTAAGGGCACCTCCCCAGCCCTTTCCCCACCAACCATGTTGAATTTTATATGCAGTATTCTTAAAAGAGGAGCAAGGGACTAGTAACCCCTTCTCCTGTATATAACACTAAATTTAAACAGAGTAACTTCCATTTTTCTTTTTAGGTCACCCTGCCTCGGTGGGATATGGCTGATTTGTTAAAAAAAAAAAATTATTGAAAGAAAAAAATTATTAAAATTACCAGGTCCTGACTGAGGAAGCCAATATGTTGAAAAATGAAACACTTGTGCAACATTTGGGAATCTTTATTGAGGAAACATTTTGCCAACCAGTGGCTTCTTCAGTCCATTACAAAGATGAACAATAGAAAAAGAGGAGGAGTTTGAGGTAATCAGTCCCTCAGCCTGGAAATGATGTGTTCAGCCCATCAGTCTTGAAGAAAGTACAGCATATGCTCGGAGAAGCAGCATATATATACTGTAGTTTGGCGAGATGAGGCAGAATCACAGTGGAACCATTCAGCATATGCTGTACTTTCTTCAAAAGTAATGGACTGAACACATCGATTCCAGACCAATTGCCTCTTTTTCCATCGTTCTTCTTTGTAATGGACCGAATAAGCCATTGACTGGCAAAACGTTTCCTCAATAAAGACTTCCAAATGTTGCATATGTCCCATTCTTCAACATGTCAGTTTTCTAAACCATTTATCACAAGACAACTTGCTATACAAGTTGCTTTCCTCATTGCTTGCTTTCAACAGCCTGAGACTTAAATGTAGTATGCTTGTTTAAGAAGCAAGGCACAGATTACCTGGAGTTTACCTGGAGAGAGTTCCGGGGGTCAACGCCCCCGCGGCCCGGTCTGTGACCAGGCCTCCTGGTGGATCAGAGCCTGATCAACCAGGCTGTTGCTGCTGGCTGCACGCAAACCAACGTACGAGCCACAGCCCGGCTGATCCGGAACCGACTTTAGGTGCTTGTCCAGTGCCAGCTTGAAGACTGCCAGGGGTCTGTTGGTAATCCCCCTTATGTGTGCTGGGAGGCAGTTGAACAGTCTCGGGCCCCTGACACTTATTGTATGGTCTCTTAACGTGCTAGTGACACCCCTGCTTTTCATTGGGGGGATGGTGCATCGTCTGCCAAGTCTTTTGCTTTCGTAGTGACTGATTCTCGTGTGCAAGTTCGGTACTAGTCCCTCTAGGATTTTCCAGGTGTATATAATCATGTATCTCTCCCTCCTGCGTTCCAGGGAATACAGGTTTAGGAACCTCAAGCGCTCCCAATAATTGAGGTGTTTTATCTCCGTTATGCGCGCCGTGAAAGTTCTCTGTACATTTTCTAGGTCGGCAATTTCACCTGCCTTGAAAGGTGCTGTTAGTGTGCAGCAATATTCCAGCCTAGATAGAACAAGTGACCTGAAGAGTGTCATCATGGGCTTGGCCTCCCTAGTTTTGAAGGTTCTCATTATCCATCCTGTCATTTTTCTAGCAGATGCGATTGATACAGTGTTATGGAAAGGATTACATACAGTTAAGCTTCTATGGAGTCCTCCCACAGGTCTCCAGAAACAAGTTCATAGCTTAGCTAAGCAAGCATTAAATAATGTCAAATATAATTTTTATTTTCATACAGAAGTTTAAAAAATATCATAAACTAGCAAATGAGTTTGAAGAAGCAAAACAATACAAACAGGAAAGAAGCAGATCAACTATAAAACATAATGAAATGTGCCAAGTTAATTATATTTATAGAGAAGATAACAATGACAGCAGATTGCAAGATGCTGTTGCTGCAAGACTAAGCCTTGACTACAAGTATTTCTCATGGTACTGTTTGTACAGATGCCAATGACATCAAATGCAGTCTGTGGGCAGAGACAGGAACCCCACTGGAAATAAGTCACTTCATCTACCTTTTGAGTTAACCTACGTAATTTACACATAAAATTACTATGTATGACAACTGTACCTGTGCCTAAATAAACTTACATTGGAACACTATCTTAAGTATCCAAACATCCAACCATTCAGAGACTCCTCCATGCAAACTCTACAGGATTTGTCAAATCACGTCACTCTTAAAGTGCCTGAAAGCTTGAGACTGTTTACATTTTGCATAGAATAGGCAAGTTAATTGTTTTTAAAGACACTAACGTCATAATGACTGCCACTAAAACAATAAAATACTACCTAAATATTTTTAAGACTAACGCCATACTGTATTGTGTTTAGCTATATGTACATATGAAGAACTTGTAATAACCAAAGCGGGTAATGTATTTTTGTGATGCAACTATGCCTAGTGGAGTCCGATAAAGCCCAATTAAGACCTGTAATTTTTTTTTGTACTACCGCTCACAGGATGAGCATGGGGTGCACAATAAACTAGCCGTTCAGACAGCAAAACCAAAACAGGTAATTGGGGCAAGTTTATTCATTATTTTCCCAATTACAACAATTAGGCAATATACTCTTCCCAAACACCAAGATTTATTATTACTGTATTCATTTCTAAACAGAGGTCATTTTATAGTTAAAATGTTGTGTATGCTACTGGCTATTCGCTTTTTTTTTTAGGGGGGTGTAGTAAATTACAGTACTTGAAAAATGGGAGGTAACCAGGTTTGATAAAGTTTACTTAGGTACAGGTACACACAAGTACATTTATCATAAAAAGTAACTTGTGTAAATTACCCAGGATAACCCAAGAACGTCAGTAATTTATTTCCACTGGGGTCCATAATCAGAGGAAGAAGAATCTATTTACTGGGGAGAGTAAACCCACTAGGGTCATGAGTGGGGAATGCCAGACAGTCTAATTAGATCAGTGTGATAAGACCAAATTTTTTGGACCAGGAGCCCTTGACTGAAATCAATGAACTTCCCCTGAGGGGGCAGGAAAGTAACTTCAATTCCTTGGATTAAGAGCCCCTAACTAAACACCGGGAGGCGAGGCTCAACATGGCGTTGGTAGTAATGTTCCCTGTGATGCCTGCCCAAGTGTCTTCCACACCAACCAAATAACGAAATTATCATTTATGTTAAAGATATTAAACGATGGCAAATGAGTCTTAACTAACATTAAGCATATAGATTACACCAGCAATGACTAAATGCACGACAAATGAACGATCATGGGAGACACCGGTACCATGACAGCCGCTATCTACCATAATTTGTTACTAATACCAGCAAGTATTTAAAATTCACATTACAATATATTGCGTATCGTTACTCTAAGAACGTACAAGGGTAATAAATAAGCTTGCGATATATGTGCCTACCATACGTTCGTGCTTAGGGTTAGCAATGCAGGAAATTACACTTGAAAAATAATCCCGTTTTCGGATTTATTCGTACATTGGTAGCATGTGTTTTATATGGGAATGCGATATAACATTTACCTTAGTTTGAATGCATGAATATCTTACCGATGAATGTAGTCAGTCAAGATGTCAGTATATAAACAAGAGATATATATAACACCAAAATCTAATATATACGCCTTGGTGAGTGTGTCAGTAGACTGGTACAAGCCACAGCTAAGGTGTCCCACGCCGGCCCACAGTTGCCAAATAAAATGTTCTATTAGCAAATAGCAATACAAATACAAATATTTATTTCCTTGTAAAGGTTACAATGTGTGGTTTACATGTTATAGGATTTTAAATACAAAGATGGCCAGTATCGTGACTAGGCACTTCGTGCACACTAATGCTAATTCTTAAGCTATTTTGATATAGGTCATATTTGAGCAGTATATTTGAACATATTATTAGGTAATGCATTGATTGCTTTTGTTCACCAGTGTACTGGCGATTATTCTGGGTCTTCTAAATTCCAATCAGCAATCTCTCCCTTAGTGTGTGTAGCTGTTCCTTGTTGTGGTCGTTCCTTTCCTATGCATGAGACAGCAAGCTGCAGGCATGATACACTCAAACATCTAACCCCTCAAGGAAGGTTCCTTGATGTTGGTGAGGGGCTCTTGATTTAGGGAATTGGATCTGTGCTCCAGTTCCCCGAATTAAGCCTGAATGCCTTCCACATCCCCCCCCCAGGCGCTGTATAATCCTCCGGGTTTAGCGCTTCCCCCTTGATTATAATAATAATAATCAAACATCTAACCAGAATCTGATAAGGAAATTCTGATTTTAATTTTGTATGTCCTTCCTTGTTCACACCGATCATAACAGAAGTATTGTCAGTGCTATGTGCAATGAGTCTGTAGGTCACGTCCATTACTTTTCAAGGATTTCTATAAGGTATTAGTATCGCACATTGCACTATCATTGCAGTCACATAGTTCAACGAGGTCAAATAACTAGTGTTATTGGTACAGTACCTGACCAACCGGGATGTGGTTCGTACGTCAGTTTGCGTGCGGTCAGCAGTAACAGCCTGGTTGATAAGACCTTGATCCAACCGAGGTCTGGTCTCAGACCGAGCCGCGGGGGCGTTGACCTCCCGAAATCCTCTCCAGGTAAACTCCAGGTATTATTAAGCTGAATTTAATGTTTTCAATATCTACTTTCAACTTGCGACTTTCGATATTGTAAACATGCAAAGAAATAAAATAAATCTTTATTACTAAAATCTGGTAGAGGTACAGAAACGACTGTACTACACCTTGACCTCCTGAGTTCACTTTAATGGTCAACTAATCGTAATGAATAATAATCAGACATAAACCAAGACATACTTCCCTCTGTTTTTCTTACATCACTTGTCTGTGTATCGAATAGTTCTTCACCGTGCTTACAGAAACATTTTGTATCATCTACTTTGAGTTACCAGTTTTGACTCTTTGATTCGCTGAGTCATGATGAAACAGTCAGGGTAAATAGTGTGAAAATAAGTATAAGGGTGACAGACACAACACAAGCTAGGGTCTAAACAGAAGAGTTTTTCTTGTTTTCCTTTTAGGATTTTGTTAATTACATATATACTTGGCTTGGTTTTAAGAGTGTTGCAAAACAGAGCTAAATTCAGTAAAAAAACAAGCAGTAAAACTGAGTTCCCACAGTTTACTAATAACAGACGCTGAAGATTAGCAGAAATACGCTTAATCTAGCGGGTAAAGCACCATGTTGGTAACCTGGCGCCGGCCCACCCTAGACGCGCGCTGGCAGCCGCTCCATGACAGCCGGTAGTCGGCTGCCATTCAGTCACTGGCTTCCTCTCAATGATATTATGTATATGTGAAGCACTAAACTCGTGTGGGGTCATTAAGCGCAAGCAGCAGTGGAGGTTCATTCCTGTCTTGTTAACTTATCGTGAGACGGATCTTTAAACTGCGGGCCACCATGGCAGACGGGAAGAATCCAGCCACTTGGTAACAGCAATCAGTTAGCCGCCATTCAGTAACAGCCGCCACTCAATAACAGCTGCCACTTAGTAGTCTTCCAGTCAGCTTTCGCTCAAGACTCCACTGTGAAATTAAGACACGTGCAACATTGGGGTATCTTTACTGTAGACGTTTCGCCATCCAGTGGCTTTATCAATGCAAATTCCAGGACATAACTTGCCCTCAACCTGGGAGTTGGTGCGAAGAGCACCATAGTCGTGGAGATTCTGAAGCAGAAGCAAGGAGCCTGGCGCTTATATACTTTTAACGTATTGATAAAGCCACTGGATGGCGAAACGTCTACAATAAAGATACCCAGATGTTGCACATGTGTCTTAATTTCATCTTGTCGGTATTGTATACCATTCTTGTACAAGACTCCACTGCTTAACAGCCGTCACTCAATAGTTGCTACTCAGTAACAGCCGTCACTCAATAGTCGCTACTCAGTAACAGCCGCCACTAGTTAATCGCTACTCAGTATGAACCGCCAGTCAGTGACAGCCACCAGTTAAAGGCTAACCATACCATGGGTGGATAAAACCCGCGATCAGAGAGTCTCAAAACTCCAGACCGTCGCGTTAGCCACTGGACCAGCTAGCCACAAAAAAAGATTCGTCCAACTAGATATATTTCTACACCATAGGAAGGTTAGAATAATCACCACTGTGGTGACGTGTACTTTGGAGTGGTGACGTGTACTTAGTTCAGTGGTGACGTGTACTTAGCTCTGTGAAGACCTGTTTGTGTGCTCTTGAGTGGTGACCTGTGCTTTGAGTGCTGACCTATACTTAACTCTGTGAAGAAGTGTCTTGTTTGCTCCCGTGGACTGAACCAAGATGCCCTCCATCGAGCAACTTTACCAGCAACTTAAGGAAGAATTGAAGGCAGCGAAGATGGAGATACGGCGATTGACCGAGGAAAACAAGAGGATTCGTAGTAGTCCTCCTGTTTCGAGTCCTCAGGTCAAGAAGGGATCGTGGTCAGTGGCTGGACAGCAGGGGACGACGAAGTTGACGATCAAGAAGACGAATGGAAAGCCAGAAACGATGAAGAAGAAAGAGACTGCTGTGGAAACTCCCGTGGAAACCTCCAACGCATTCTCGGTGCTAACCGACGAATGTGAGTCGACTACTGGGATCGTCACGACGAACGACAACAAGGAAGGTAAGAATATTGTTGTTGTAGGGGATAGCCAGGTTAGATACATGGATAGGGCATTCTGCTTGAAGGACAGGAGTAGGAGACAAAGGGTATGCTTTCCTGGGGCTGGGATGGAGGACATTGTTAGCCGGCTTGACAACATCATGAACGGTAATGGGATCAATCCTATTGTTTGCCTCAGTGCTGGAGGCAATGATGTAGGCAAGCGTAGAAGTGAGGATTTAGTTAGAAAGTTCAGGACAGCTATAGACATGATTAGGAAGAAGGGGGGGCGCCCTGTTATATGTGGCATTTTGCCAAGAAGAGGTGTTGGTAATGAATGGTTGTCCAGAGCAATTGGTATTAATTGTTGGCTGGATAAACACTGTAAGGATAATGCAGTACCATTCATTGACAACTGGGACAACTTCTATGGCCGAAATGACATGTATGCCAGGGATGGGGTTCACTTATCCAGGGCAGGTGTGGGTTTTCTTGCTAACTCAGTTGAGGGGGTTGTTAGGACTTTAAACTAGGATTAGTTAGAGGTATGGGTTTAGAAATGATTAATAATGAGTATGGATATATTGACTTATGCTCTGATATTAAGAATCTTAATAGTAACTGTCATGGAGTAACTCTGGGTAATGATAATTTCAGAAATTGTGTAAAAACAAAGATGAATAGGAAAAATGTGCAGAAGAAAAAACATATGATGGTATTTTATGCTAACAGTAGAAGTGCAAGAAATAAAATTAATGAACTACGTTTGGTAGCATGTGCTGGGAACTTTGATATCATTGCATTAACTGAAACGTGGTATGATTTAAAGAGTCGGGATATGACTGCTGAGTGTAATATTCAGGGATTTAAGTTATTCAATGTGGATAGATGTAATGGGAAGGGGGGAGGAGTTGCATTGTATGTTCGACAAAATATTAATTGTTGCATAAAAAAAGGTATAAAAATAGATGGAGCAGTAACAGAGTCTGTTTGGGTAGAGTTCGTGGAGGGTCAAGAAAAACTAATTCTAGGTGTAATATACCGACCTCCAGGCTTGGATCACGATAGAGGGAGACTTCTTTGGGACGAAATTGTTAGGGCTTCTGGACACAGTAACGTAGTCATAGTAGGGGATTTTAACTTTAGCCAAATTGACTGGAATTCTTTGACAGGTAATCTAGAGTCCAGTGACTTCATGGAAACAGTTCAGGACTGTTTTCTGAAACAGAGTGTAACTGAACCTACCAGGGGTAATAATTTGCTAGACCTAGTCTTGTCAAATAAGGAAACACTCGTGAATAATCTGGAGATCACTGAAGAGCTTGGCGCAAGTGATCACAAATCCATCACCTTTAGCATTAATTGGGAATGCAAGAATAATGATAATACAGTAAAAATCCCCGATTTTCGTTCTGCCGATTATAATGGACTTAGGGAACATCTGTCTAATCTTGATTGGGGTTATCTAGCTAATGATTTTATTGACGATAATCATACTTATGAATATGAAGGGATCTGCTTTTATGATTGTTTTCTTAATAATGTACACAGTGCCCAGAGTATATACATTCCCCAGAGAGAAATTAGGTCTAATAATAACGATCCCAAATGGGTTAACAGGAGGCTAAAGCATCTATTAGGGGAGAAAAGGGGAATTTATAGGCGCATCAGAAGAGGAGAGGTTAACCTTACTGACCAATATGTTCAGCTTAAAAGAGAAGTAAAAAAGGCGATTAGAAAGGCTAAACGTGACTATGAAATTAGAGTCGCTAATGAATCAAAGACTAATCCAAAGGGGTTCTTTCAAGTGTATAGGACGAAGGTGAAGGAAAAAGTAGGACCTCTGAAATCTGGGAATGGACAGCTGAAGGATAATGAACTGGAAATGTGTTCCTTATTTAATGACTATTTTTTGTCAGTTTTTACACAGGAAGATGTAAATGAGATTCCAGTAATTAACAATTATTTAGTTCCTGGTGAATTTAAGTTAACTAATATTACTGTCACGAGGGACATGGTTATTAAACAGATAGACAAACTGAAACAAAATAAGTCCCCGGGACCCGATGAGTTGTTTTCAAGGGTACTTAAGGAATGCAAGATGGAGCTTAGTCAGCCATTAACGAGTGTATTCAATGCGTCCATCCTTACCAGTGTTGTGCCAGAGATGTGGAAGATGGCTAATGTGGTTCCTATCTTCAAATCAGGGGATAAGTCCACTCCTTCAAATTACCGTCCAATAAGCCTGACATCTATAGTGGGAAAGTTATTAGAATCAATTATAGCTGACATTATCAGAAGTCACCTTGAAGAACATAACTTGATAAATGAATCTCAGCATGGATTCACGAGAGGTCGTTCCTGCCTGACAAACTTACTGACGTTCTTCAATAGAACATTTGAGGCAGTTGACAGTGATAAGGAATATGATATTGTTTATTTGGATTTTAGTAAAGCCTTCGACAGAGTACCTCACAAGAGACTCTTAAGAAAAGTGGCAGCTCATGGTATAGGAGGTAAAGTTCTAGCATGGATTGAGGCATGGCTTACCAATAGAAAGCAGAGAGTTACCATTAATGGAGTGAAATCTGAATGGGGATTAGTCACTAGTGGCGTTCCACAAGGATCAGTTTTGGGCCCTCTCTTGTTCATAATTTACATTAATGACCTTGATGAAGGGATAACTAGTGACATGAGTAAGTTTGCTGATGATACAAAGATAGGCCGTATAATTCACTCTGAGGAGGATATCAATGAACTCCAGGACGATTTGAACAAATTAATGTCTTGGTCTGAGAAATGGCAGATGAAGTTTAATGTGGATAAGTGTAAGGTACTTGCCCTTGGTAATGAAAATAACCCTCGAAGCTATAATCTAGGTGAAGTAGAGCTTGGTCATACAGAATGTGAAAAAGACTTGGGAGTCATGGTAAGCAGAAATCTAAAGCCAAGACAGCAGTGCCTCAGTGTGCGCAACAAGGCCAACAGATTACTTGGATTTATCTCAAGAAGTATAAGTAACAGAAGTCCAAAAGTTATTTTACAGCTCTATACATCACTAGTGAGGCCTCATTTAGATTATGCTGCTCAGTTTTGGTCCCCTTACTACAGGATGGACATAGACTCATTAGAGAACATACAGAGAAGAATGACTAAAATGATTTACTGTGTAAGGAACCTCCCGTATGAAGATAGACTTAAAGCCTTAAATCTCCACTCTCTGGAGAGGCGTAGAATGAGGGGAGATATCATTGAAGTGTATAAGTGGATGACGGGCATAAATAAGGGAGACATTAATAAAGTACTGAGGGTGTCGAACCAGGTAAGAACCAGGAATAATGGATTTAAGTTGGATAAATTTAGATTTAGAAAGGACATAGGTAAGTACTGGTTTTCTAACAGAGTTGTAGATGCGTGGAACAGATAGAGGCTAGGACCTTGGGTAGCTTTAAGAAGAGACTGGACAAATATATGAGTGGGAGGGGCTGGGTTTGATTGGTGTTGGGGGGTGCGGGAGTTGTTTCTTGAGTAGCTTTAGGTAGATGTCGTTTTGATAAGGACCTGCCTCGTATGGGCCCGTAGGCCTTCTGCAGTGTTCCTACATTCTTATGTTCTTACCTGGAGTTTACCTGGAGAGAGTTCCGGGGGTCAACGCCCCCGCGGCCCGGTCTGTGACCAGGCCTCCTGGTGGATCAGAGCCTGATCAACCAGGCTGTTACTGCTAGCTGCACGCAAACCAACGTACGAGCCACAGCCCGGCTGGTCAGGTACCGACTTTAGGTGCTTGTCCAGTGCCAGCTTGAAGACTGCCAGGGGTCTGTTGGTAATCCCCCTTATGTATGCTGGGAGGCAGTTGAACAGTCTCGGGCCCCTGACGCTTATTGTATGGTCTCTTAGCGTGCTAGTGACACCCCTGCTTTTCATTGGGGGGGATGTTGCATCGTCTGCCAAGTCTTTTGCTTTCGTTGTGAGTGATTTTCGTGTGCAAGTTCGGTACTAGTCCCTCTAGGATTTTCCAGGTGTATATAATCATGTATCTCTCCCGCCTGCATTCCAGGGAATACAGGTTCAGGAACTTCAAGCGCTCCCAGTAATTGAGGTGTTTTATCTCCGTTATGCGCGCCGTGAAGGTTCTCTGTACATTTTCTAGGTCAGCAATTTCACCTGCCTTGAAAGGTGACCACAAATGCAAGTTTTTACAGACGAATCTCCAGCTAGCGTGGCCGTGACGGTCTGGAGTTTTGAGACTCTCTGATCGCGGATTCTATCCCCGCCCGTGGAATGGTTTGTTTGCAATCGTGTCATTACGATTTCGTGAGTCAAGTTAAAGGCTACTCGGCAACATCCGCCACTCGATAACGATCGCCAATCAGCCGCCATTCAGTAAGAGTCGTCAGTCACTAACAAAAGCCGCCAGTCAGTAACGTAGCCACAAAAAAAACTCTCCAGTCAGCAACAGTAGCCACGCATAAGCCACCAGTTAGCCACTCAATAACAATAGCCAGTAAGCAGCTACCCGGGCCTGCATGTACCATTGAGCCACGAAGCTTGTAGACAGTAGCTGGATGATTTTTTAAACAACACATGGTTGTATCAGCGTCATTGTTACCTTAACGTCTCGCACCACAGCCCTAGAAACTTTCATGATACATTTATTGCTATACCCCTCAAAGCCATACAGTTCATGAACTCAAATTGTAATGAACTGTTACTGAATTAACGGAAGCATGGATGGGGACTGGCAGTGGTTCTTTCATGTAGGTGGGGGCATGGGTGTTTTATACCCGCCTGGCAAGGCAGGTGTGGGTGTGAGCACCCCACACTTGACTCCTGATAAGGTGGGTGTTGGGTGAAGAGGATCATCTCACCCGTGACCCGGTCGCAGACTAGTCTTGAGTACTCGAACATAAAAAAAATGCGAAATATGGGTAAGTTCACAGAATAAAATATTTTTGTCCTCGCCGAGTCTTTGTCTGGGAGGATGTGCATTGTCACTGGAGGAAACATGATAACTGTCAGCGCTCGTCTCTTGTTTGCAGTCTCTGCATCAATATTTTTCTTTCAAGCTTGACCCACACCCTCCCTGGCTGCTAGTGTGTAATATTCAAGTGCACTGTAATCACTGGGAGTCTTGGGGCCCCTCTTGGGTGTCTTCCCGGCCATGCATTGGGGTCAAGACCTCATGGTGTCAACAAAGCAGGGACTACTGAGGTCGGTGAGAGGGCTAATGGTCTTCTCTGTGTATGGGCGTCATGATCACACACACAAGACTGGTTCACAACAATGATATGTCTGTTACATCACTGCTGCAGCCCTATGCTCGACCTGGTTAGTCTGAAATTGTGTCATCCAGGCCGACCTTAGTCTAAGGCTACAACCGCAAGCATTGTTCTTCAGATACCGAGACATGAGGATAATTGTGAAAATTAAATCTCCCTGAAAAATCATTTGTATTATTGTTAAATTCACAAAAAAGCGCTAAACCCGTTTATTTAACGCTGCATCAGTTCCCGAGGAAAAAAAATTTAGTTTACCTCAAAATCACGATTTATTGATGTGCTTTTTATTGCGTTTGTCACTCTTGGAAAGCAAATAATTCTGAATGGGGACTATCGTCTCTCTATTTCTTTTCTCTCCTCAATAAGATTGTCAGTCTGAATACCAACTTTGTAAGATTCAGTAATAATTTTCAGTAGTTACAACACTAAGGTATACTGATAATTTCTAGTTACTGTACTAATAGATCTAATGATAACTTCAAAATTCATCACCGGCAAAAAAAAAAAAAAAAAAAAATAAAACCCACTCACCGTGGTCAGGCCACATAACATTTCTTGCCTCTATTGTCTATTCACAACCTTTCAGTGCTCTGTCCTACCTCAGTCCTGACCATCTACAGTCTTACCATTCCTCTTATGCCACAAAGAAAATGACTTCATATAGTCATGCTAATGAAAACAAGGATGACATCTAGAAATCACACTAATGGATGCAACGATGTTACGATGTTCTCTTGTAGTCATACTCGGTCAGCGGTACATGACCTTCCAGTTTCCTATAGAGGTATTTCATTCTGAGACTATTTTGCTGTAATCTTTAGCCACCTTCGCAGCCGTTGGCAATATCGTTGGTCTGAGTTGATTCATAACACATTATATTTTATCAAGCCGAGTTTAGGATCCTGGCTTTCTTTTTTATCGTCGATGTCGTTGTTGGGAGACTATTCTTTCCCATCTTCGCATCGGGCACACACGTCTCACTCTTGGGTATCTCATGGTGAGGCGCCCGGTTCTACTCTGTGCGAACTGTCAAGTTCAGTTTGCCAAATTCTATTGGACTGTCCTGTCTATCACGAGCACTCAGAATTTACCTTCGACGTCGTCACCCCTCTAACACCCTTACTTTATCTTCCCTCCTCGCTGACGGCCCCACCTTTGATACAGATTCCCTCCTCGACTTTTTGAGATTTATTACACAACCTTTGATTGTACTTCCTTTAGCACTGCTCAACGCCCCCGCAAACTCTACCTCCGTTATACTCCTACCTTGCAGCGCGGTATGACCCTGGTGGATTTAGTGCTTGGTTTTGATTATAATAATAATTGTAGTCATACTAATGAATATAACGATTTGTAGTAGCCTTGTTGTTGGATACAATGATAATTTCTAGTCTTTATAAGGCATTTCTTTAGTTATGAAGCTCGGCCATTACTAGACACAGAGCAACACTGCCTTTGTGATCGTCAGTGACAAAGTTCCACTAACACAATGTTGTCATTAATCTTACCATGACCAAGTAAAAAAAATTGTTGTGCGAGCAAGCACAGCCTCGCACACCTGTTTACACAGCCTGCTCATCCACCTTAGTAAGCTACAATATACCAACATTTAAAGTCATCTGGGCCAGGGTGATCAAGGCATCAACCACCACAGGTACAAAGTCATATAGACATAATTTAATGATGCAAACCAGCATTGGTGTCTTATACCAGCTTTTAAGAAAATGCTGAGCTAAAAGGAGAGTGGTTCCATTGTTATGGTGGAAGGGAGACGCCGAAGCTTGGGTTCAAAATGGCGAGGAATGGATAGGCTACACTATATGTCCTCTCATTACTGTTAAGAGGACCTCCAGAATAGCTGGAGTGATATTCAAGTTTTAAGTAATAATTTAACATTTTTACCTTTTAGTAAGTCATTGTAATAACCTCCGGTTAGCTTAATCTTACTACCCCTCCCGGTAATCAAGTGGTACTTAAGAGATAATAATGGCGTGGTCCCGATACTTTTATTATTAGTGTAAAAAATAATTTTATTCTCTTGTATATTTTGAATATCACTAATTCCGTTTTCCCCCATCTACTTCTACATATGCTGTTGAAGGGCTCTTGATCCAGAGAATTAGAGGTACCTTCCAAATCTTAGGATTAGGTCTGACTACCTCCCGTTCCCTCGTGCGTTGTAATGACCCTTATGAGATTAAGGCTTCCTAGTGAATGTATTAATAATTTCTACAAGGTGTCTTCTTCACCTATGTATTAAGGTGACAGGTAACCATTTCATGACAGTTTGTGAAGGCTTGACGGGTGATGAAGGCTTAACAAGCACTGAAGGCTTGGCAAGTAGGTAAGGCTTGACAAGTGGTGAAGGCTTGACAAGTGGTGAAGGCTTGACAAGTGGTGAAGGCGACAAGTGGTGAAGGCTTGACAAATGGTGAACGCTTGACAAGTGGTGAAGACTTGACAAGTGGTGAAAGCTTGACAAGTAGTTAAGGCTTGACAAGTAGTTAAGGCTTGACAAGTAGTTAAGGCTTGACAAGTGGTGAAGGCTTGACAAGCAGTGAAGGCTTGACAAGTAGTGAAGGCTTGACAAGTAGTTAAGGCTTGACAAGTGGTGAAGGCTTGACAAGTGGTGAAGGCTTGACAAGTGGTGAAGGCTTGACAAGTGGTGAAGGCTTGACAAGTGGTGAAGGCTTGATAAGTAGTGAAGGCCAAGTGGTAAAGGCTTGACAAGTGGTGAAGGCTTGACAAGTGGTAAAGGCTTGACAAGTGGTGAAGGCTTGACAAGTGGTGAAGGCTTGACAAGTATTGAAGGCTTGGCAAGTAGTGAAGGATTGACAAGTAGTGAAGGCTTGACAAATGGTGAAGGCTTGACAAGTAGTGAAGCCTTGACAAGTAGTGAAGGCTTGACAAGTAGTGAAGGCTTGACAAGTGGTGAAGGCTTGACAAGTAGTGAAGGCTTGACAAGTGGTGAAGGCTTGACAAGTGGTGAAGGCTTGACAAGTACAGTGAAAGCTTGACAAGTGGTCAAGGCTTGACAAGTAGTGAAGGCTTGACAAGTAGTGAAGGCTTGACAAGTACAGTGAAAGCTTGACAAGTGGTAAAGGCTTGACAAGTGGTGAAGGGATGACAGGTAATAAAGGCTTGTCAGATGCTCATCAAGGGCTGATTAAGACATGAGAGGACCATGTTCTATATATCTGGAGTTAACGCGTAATGGTGTCTGCGGTCGAGTCCAAACATTAAGTTGAATGTATAAACCTTGTGTTGTGTGGGAAACGTTGATTTTTGAGATCTGCATTAAACAGTCTTGTGTGTGTGTGTGTGTGTGTGTGTGTACACTCACCTAGTTGAGGTTGCAGGGGTCGAGTCCTAGCTCCTGGCCCCGCCTCTTCACTGGTCGCTACTAGGTCACTCCCTGAACCGTGAGGTATATCATACCTCTGCTTAAAGCTATGTATGGATCCTGCCTCCACTACATCGCTCCCCAAACTATTCCACTTCCTGACTACTCTGTGGCTGAAGAAATACTTCCTAACATCCCTGTGATTCATCTGTATCTTCAACTTCCGTGTGTGTATGTGTGTGTGTGTATGTACTCACCTAGTTGAGGTTGCGGGGGTCGAGTCCGAGCTCCTGGCCCCGTGTGTGTGTGTGTATGTATGTGTGATTTGGAAAACCTTTATTCACGAATAATGAGATACACGTCTTGCCTAAAAAAAAATATTCCTCAGATTTAAACACCAAACTATAAATAAAAGAACCAAATACAAAACTGTTTGCTTGTGCTTAACAAGGACAGTAAGTCCTTGATTTTCAGTGTTTTTGTGTAGCATTGTCTCGGTTTATTTGTAAATGATGGATTTGCTTTGTCCTTTTATCCTATCATTGATCCTTCGTCACCTGCTTCATTTATCTTGTCATTGATCCTTTCTTCGTCACCTGCTTCATTTATCCCATCATTGATCCTTTCTTCGTCACTTGTTTCATTTATCGTCATTGATCCTTTCTTCGTCACCTGCTTCATTTATCCCATCATTGATCCTTCCTTCGTCATTTGCTTCATTTATCCATCACTGATCCTTTCTTCGTCACTTGCTTCATTTATCCTATCATTGATCCTATCATTAATCCTTTCTTTGTCACACACTTCATATATCCTATCATTGATCCTTTCTTCATTACTTGCTTCATTTATCCTGTCATTGATCGTCTCTTAGTCACCTGTTGTTCATTTGTAGAGCTCGTCATTGACGTTAGCGTCAGCAAATACTTCACGCACACATGGTTCATACACGATTTATACATGGCTTATGCATGCCATTTTCCCCCCGAGGATTCGAACTAGTCTTTTAAATGACTCCAGTAGTAGAATGAACTGTTATTTAAAAGATCCCAGCAAACTGTTACAAACGTCTATTAACGTTTCATAATTTATACACGTTTATACGGTGTTTAAACATGGTCTATGATTGGTTTATACGGATTTGTATATGGCCGATACATAATACGGGGGTTAATGTATGGACCATTATCAGTAAACACTTCTCGTATGTCTTACTCATATACTTGATAATGGTCTGGGACGGACCGAAACGTCGTCTAAATTGTGGGTTAGTTGTTAAATGTTCCATCCACGGTATTGTAGCTTTGTGGGTTAGTTGTGGATTGTATTCTTCAAGTGACCAACACAATGGATAGGGACACTGAGGGGTGTGGAGGGACGCTGAAGATGTGGAAGGACGCAAACGGTTGATTGGGCTCCACCACTCCTTGTACTGAATGATCCACAAGAGTTCAGCGCTAAATACAACTATATACGTATATCTATATCATTCATGAGATGAAATAAGGGACAGGCTATGAGGGTCGTATATGCTCGAGGTGGGAGCGAACCTATGGTTTCGTATGACATTTTGGAGCTACTGTTTTTGGATAAGTACATTATGTGCAGGGCCTGATTAAGACATGGGTTTCAGGGGCTGCAGCCCAGGGGCTTCGGCCAGCCGGAGGGCCTCCAGATATTAAGTGAAAAGTGTTCACAGTTACTGCTGCAAGTTTATAGCATGTTATTACATCACGAATATGATGAACTGCTGACAGTTGTGATTATTTTTTCCTTTTGAAAATATCCGGCTCTGAATTTGACCTATTAGTAAGAATTTCTTTACTGGCTTTACTGTAATGTTCAGAACGTGACCAGTCTTTGCTGATCCTGCTAGAGTGCGTAACGACGTTTAACAGTAGCTCCCCCATTAAGGCAGTCCAATAATGGCTGGGTATTGCCCCTTTCCCAGTGAAGGTGGGGAAGGGGGATCATCCATTAAGGCCATCCAGGGGTGGCGGGGGTATATAAATGCCCCTTTCCCTCACTCTTGCCACAGTCAGATTTCCTAGCTTCACAACATAACAGGTAAGCTGAATTTATACTTTTAATTTCCCTCAATTAAGATAACTGAGTACAAGTACAGTGTGCTAAACAAGCTAGCTATTCTTCCCTGTCATATCCCATGACAGGATGGGCTTCACCCAAGAAGTAATGAAATATGTTAGCCTGAGATGAAAGACTTCATCTTCAACTTCAAAAGTTCTCTTCCAGCAAGGTTGAAGCTGCGTTTACACTGGCATCACCGTCAACACGGCTCGACAAAGAGCATTGAACAAATGAGGATAACGTTATACAAAAAAAAATCTATGTGCATATACTGTACACCCTCCTTTATATACATACAAACAAACACCCATACGTATATATATAAACATATACCGACACATTCACTTAAAAAACACGTCCATTACTATTATTATTATTATAATCAAGGGGGAGCGCTAAACCCGTGTGATTATACAGCGCCTGGGGGAGATGTGAAAAGCATTCAGGCTTAATTCGGGGAACCGGAGCACAGATCCAATTCCCTAAATCAAGAGCCCCTCACCAACATCAAGCATATCATAATATATCTTTACCCATGATGCTCATAACATGGGATCTAATTTGGGAAGATAGACTTTAGGGACGAATATTATTAGGTTGTAAGACAATGCAGGCTTTCGTCTATCAGTGAGTGTGGGACTATTCAGTAAAATAAATTTTAAAAGTATTATATAGTATACCATCTTCTGTGAAGTTGCTTCACCTCTTCATTGTAATTCTAAATTCCCACTAATTAATGTCATCATTATCATCTAGGCTTATCTTATCACGGGCATTAAGAAATTTTGTTTAGCTTCCTACAGATGCTAGTAGTGGACAGTTAATGGGGTCAAAATGGTACTTTGGCATTCAATCGTATTGGATTGTTGACAGTGCGAGTGCAGGCTGAGAGTCGCTAGGCTTTAACATCTTGTGGAAGCCTAGTTGAGAGAGGAAGATTACTGCACCGCAATTAGTGAACAGGATCGAGCCTCCACTACTTCTTGCACTAAATAACCCACACGGGTTTAGGGTTCCAAGCAAAAAGGTAATAATTTTAAACAAATTAAATTTTAGACCATAATTAAGCCGTAGACGTTGCCTTAAAGAACTAATCACAGGAAGTCCTGAACCTGTATTCCCTGGAACGCAGGCGGGAGAGATACATGATTATATACACCTGGAAAATCCTAGAGGGACTAGTACCGAACTTGCACACGATTATTATTATTATAATCAAGGGGAAGCGCTAAACCCGGAGGATTATACAGCGCCTGGGGGGGGGATGGAAGGCATTCAGGCTTAATTCGGGGAACTGGAGCACAGATCCAATTCCCTAAATCAAGAGCCCCTCACCAACATCAAGGAACCTTCCTTGAGGGGTACTTGCACACGAAAATCACTCACAACGAAAGCAAAAGACTTGGCAGACGATGCAACATCCCCCCAATGAAAAGCAGGGGTGTCACTAGCACGTTAAGAGACAATACAATAAGTGTCAGGGGCTCAAGACTGTTCAACTGCCTCTCAGCATACATAAGGGGGATTACCAATAGACCCCTGACAGTCTTCAAGCTATCACTGGACAAGCACCTAAAATCGGTACCTGACCAGCCGGGCTGTGGCTCGTACGTTAGATTGCGTGCAGCCAGCAGTAACAGCCTGGTTGATCAGCCTTTGATTCACCAGGAGGCCTGGTCACAGACCGGGCCGCGGGGGCGTTGACCCCCGGAACTCTCTCCAGGTAAACAATAGGTCTGGTCTGGGACGAGTCGCGGAGGATACTGACCCCTGAATACTAGCGGTACAGCCATTCATTTAATTTCTTAAATTCATAGCTTGCCCTCGAAAGCTGATAATTTTGTCTTGTTCTGCTGACTGCAGGACTTAATTGTGAACACACTCATGATAGGAATCAGAAGTCAACCATTCTCTCTCTCTCTCTCTCTCTCTTAATGAGATGTGCTGGAATTACTTAATTTTATTCAACTATTGAAATATTTCACTACTACAGTGAGGTCTTTAATAATGTATTAACATAAGTTATAAGCTCCATAACAAGTATGAATCTCGTATTTAAAATAAGACTACAAGTTGTTGGGATGTTTATAACTGTCCTAGCAAACGACTGAGGTTTAACATCATTATGTACTTATGTGCTGTGAAAACTGGTCTAGGCTTCCCTCTGTCTTGGCCCATTTTCAAGATATTAACTGTTTTATTCAATATACTGTGATCCCTTATGTACAAAGACTTTTATGTATAGGTAGGGGATAAATTTAGTTTTAATACACTGGTACTATTTTGAGAGGGATCACATACAAATTGTACATACGATATCTTGTCTTTATTTTTAGCTGCTATGACATCGAATCATTGTAAGAAGGATAATGCATATACGACAGTGGGTCTAGCTCTTCCCTGTGAAGGCAATATTAATAACCTCCTTACATTTTCGACAGCATCATGTGTCGTGTTGTCCTCGCCCTGACGCTGGCCCTCGCCACCCTCGCCTCCGCCCGTATGGCTTACGTTCTTCCTGCAGATGCCGAGGTACTCCTGAGGGCGCGCACCCTCCAGACAACCTTCTCCTGCGACAACCGCCCCTACGGTTACTACGCAGACGTCGATAACAACTGCCAGATCTTTCACATCTGTCTCGCCCTCACTGACGACACAGGAAGCCTTCTTGAAACGGCCCACTTCTCCTTCATTTGTGGCAACCAGACTGTCTTCAACCAGGAGTCCCTCGCTTGCTCACACCCCGAGGACGCTGTACCTTGCGAAGAGGCCGCTACACTCTATGATCTCAGCAACTCTGAGTTCGGAGCCAACCCTGAGGAGAGATAAACACTTTGAAAACAATCACAAATAATGAAGATATGCGATGTACACAATCTTTGACTGGGACATGGTGTGTCTCTCAACTGACGAACTTCTGAACCAAGCGATAAGTTGTCCCAATAAAAGCTCTTAAGCAACATGTGTCTTTTCTTCACAATTATCGGCAGTAAACCATTCGAATCAACCCGTAAATAAAAACCACGTTTAACCAGTGTGTAACACAAATTTAGTCTGTGACAGTTCAACATTTAACTAAGATTATTTTTTTTACTTCACCACTACACAAGATCCAATGTGTAAACAAAGTACCATACATGTTGCTTTCAGCAGAAGTTACCCAACTGTTTTTGTTACCCTCTTCCTGCACTGACATTGTTCATCGATGTTTTATACTTGCTGCAAACCATATCTTTCAGTTCCCCTTAAGAAGTTAAAATACACTGAACCAAAAAGCATTGTTGCCAGAAATCATACATAGATGAAAAAATTGTTGGTTCTTGAGTTAAAAATTTGTTCAATGGCTATTTATGTAAATAAATATTTATATATTAATAATGTGTATTATTTACGTTGATATACATACGTGTATATATATATATATATATATATATATAATTGGGAGCGATAATAATTTTTATAATAAAGCAGGTATGTAATAACAATGTGACTTTTTAAAAGGTGATTAGTAACAGGAGAATCAATATATCTCCTATAATTTCCTTATTCATTGTAAGAAGTTAATTAAGTAAAGTGGAATTATTGTAATTGTGGAAAATTACATTTATCTGTATGTATCATTATGTACATAACAATAAATGAACATAGATAGTTATTATTTATCAGTTAGACAAGTAGGAATTTGGGACACCTAGGTCGCAAAAATGTCCCCCTTCGATACCTACCACTGTCATATCCACAAGTTGCTCTGGACCTATTAATTACAAATGAAAATACATCACCAGGAATGCTGGCAAATATATAAATTTGTGGACTGTATATTAAAAATAATAAAAGATTATATATATATATATATATATATACACATACATAACAGAAGGAGAATATATCTTAATATCACTCACCAATTTGACTGGAGATTAATGTGTATCATACTCAGAAAACCTCACTGTCTATACTTGAAATAACACTGGCCAGAGTTAAACATAACAGACTTATCTGAGGTTCCTGGAGCTGTCTTGTCCAGTCGCCTGATATCTCAAGTTATGCAGGAATGCACATCCAGCAATTTCGCGTCCTATTTGAGTGGTGTAAACCCAATTTTAACATCTAGAGCACGAAAAATTCTTCCCATTATACACTACCGTTAGTGTCCAATTCAAACAAAAATGGCGAGTCCTGCGCAGGTGCAGAAAATTTCCCATTTTTTATGACAAATATTCTTAAATACAGTATGGCCATCTATTTACATATAACTACTGTATTTCTGGAAAATATATACGATATTTTCCACAGTAATATTAATTAATATTCTGATGAGGATAACTTATTACACACTTAGAAATATCACTAAATTTCAATAAAATATATGTACAAAATATGCGAGTAGAGGGAAGAAACAAAGATGGAGATACGGGAAGAACGAACCGGCGAGTTTGTGATTATTTATCGAACTTAATAGTGACCGATAGAAATATTATCGGCAATTTTTTCACTGCAAGTGAAGAGGAAATACATCTGGAAGGGTCCTAATAATAAAATGGCAGAATATGGATGGAAAACAGGATGCGGTAGCTGAATGAGACGCCTTATTGTCTATCGAATGTATCATCTAATGATTAATGTATGTTTCCCAGTGTGTATTATAAACCATACAACAGGTAAGGTTTCTAGATACTGGCCAATTTTCTAGTTGATTTCCTTGTGGGATACATCACCAAGGTCATATCCACATAACTTCTTTACAATTATATATTTCACTTAATTCACCAGTTTTACTGGCGTATATTTTCATAATATACAGGAACCATATGTTCCTAATCCAGGGTCCCGGAGTTAGTTGGAGAGCTGAGACGGTGGGCACTGAAAGAGGGACATTGTTTGCCACCCGTGACCCTAAAGTCCCACAGAGGTCCAAGATACATCAACTTCAGTAGTTACATTTTGTTTTTGTGTCAAGAGTTCTCTCCAGTGTGTGGGTGGAAGGTTAATTCTAGATTGTTGTTGTGAAAATCCTGCCCCTTAATTTCTAATAACATGTACAATCAGTAGTGTTGAGGACATAGTTTCCTACAATCTAGAACGGTGACGGGAAGATGGCAATAAACACGATCATTGTTTGATTAAAAATAGTTTGTTGCTTATAAACTCGGACTATTGACTTGGCATGGAACACAACGCAATTTAGTTTGCAAGTTAATTGGCCAGAACCAGCATGACCCTGAATAAATATGACCCAGAATATATATATATATATATATATATATATATATATATATATATATATATATATATATATATATATATATATATATATATATATATATATATATATATATATATTCTGGGTCATGAAGGTCTGTTGTAGATTCGACACCAGGGTTGAACGAAGTACAATGTTACATTTCGAGTCGAGGGCCTATGATCACCTATAATGCACTTCGAGAGTTCGAAGGTGTAACAAATGAAGTGGCAAATATGGAGAACCTTCCGTGAAAATACTGGTTGTGTCCTTGGATCAGGCCATTTTGAAAAATAGGTTCATATTTCACACCATCAGGGAATTTACAGCCCTTGGTTGTGTACACTTCATTGTTTACCTGCATTCGCTTGTCGGCCACGTCGAGTCACCTTGAGGAGTGGAGGAAGATTACAAGGTTTGTTTGGCAGGTCACCACTCTCTTAAATCCCTCCCCCCTATCCAGTCGGTTAGGCTAAGAGCTGTTATTACGACAAGAGAGTAAATACACACAGAGATTTATATCTTTCACTGTATTTGCACCGATTTACCGCATGTGTCTATCTTGCACACCGAGCGGCACATATCTCTCAACATTAATATACAGAAACGTGTATATATACTATCGCTTATTTTAAGTATTCAAATATTCTTGATGTTTGTGAGGAGGCGAACTGCGGTTCTAATTACCCAGTTCAGTTAAATAAGCCTTTAAATAACTAACATACTTCAGCGATTTTGGCAAGAAAACTCAGTTTATTAATTCTCTGAGAGACAGTACACCTTATCATTTCTACAAAATGACATGACAAGTGAGGCTGCCTCCTCATGTTTGTCTAACACTACATTTTTAAGAAATGACTAGATTTTAAAGTCTTATATCCTGCTCATTATCTTTAAATTCAGAAAGACCCTTAAACCGTACAAATGTTATGTAGGAATAATAGTCCAGTATTATAAATTATAACAAATTCTAGGCTAGCACTTGTTAATGAAGATGCAGTATTTACTGATGATTAAGGCACAGTCTGGAAGGTGTAAATGTTGAACAATTTCGTAAGAGACAGTTCAAATGTCCCTCTAATATGAACGAGTAATAATTAGTAGAGCGTGGCTTTTACATACAGTTGAATTGACAGGCTAGATGAGAGCTTGCATCCAAACTTAGTTCTATCTGAGGTATGTTACCACCTCCTCAGGATGCCACCCACAACAGTCAGCTAACTTCTATGTACCTATTTACTGCTAGGTGGACAGGGGAAACCAGTGTTAAGAAACTTTCTCGTATCTTTCCACCCTCCCGGGAATGAATCTAAGACCATCGGTTGTGAGTTAAACACGAGCTTCGTAGTCATAATAATAATAATTATATACACGAGAGTTCATGTGAAGGTGACAATTTTATCTACTGTTATGTAATATGGATACATAATTTTAAGTACAAATGGCGGTAGAAAAACATGTATGGCAAAAAAATCTTTTATTTATATCAAGTTTCGTCCACTTTGGGCTTTATAAAACTCTTAATGAAGTCTCCATTGTGTGGATACTTCATATGCGTTTAAGGTTCTTCTCTTTTGTGGTATTATGCCTTCACTTATGTAAAATTGTTAATTTTACTTGCATATCGAACGCTCTAATTGGAGAACAGGTTGACGTTCATTGCTGTACGACTCGTGAAATTGTACTGACACGATTGCAAACAACGGACGGATCGAACATAATACAAGCCAGTCTTAAAACTAGCAGGATACCTAAAAGTCACAATATATATATATATATATATATATATATATATATATATATATATATATATATATATATATATATATATATATATATATATATTTTTATATATATATATATATATATATATATATATATATATATATATATATATATATATATATATATATATATATATATATAAGGAGGGGTGTTAATGTTGCAGTTTAAAAACTGTAGTGTAAAGCACCCTTCTGGCAAGACAGTGATGGAGTGAATGATGGTGAAAGTTTTTCTTTTTCGGGCCACCCTGCCTTGGTGGGAATCGGCCAGTGTGATAATAATAATAATATATATATATATATATATATATATATATATATATATATATATATATATATAAATATATATATATATATGTCGTGCCGAATAGGCAGAACTTACGATCTTGGCTTAAATAGCAACGCTCATCTTGCCACATAGGACAAGCGAAAATTTGTGTATGCAATAATTTCGCCAAAATCATTCTGAACCTAACGAAAAAAAAATATTTCACTGTGTTTGTTTAGTCTTAAATTATTGTAAACAAATCTAAAATATATTTAGTTGGGTTACCTGGAGAGAGTTCCGGGGGTCAACGCCCCCGCGGCCCGGTCTGTGACCAGGCCTCCTGGTGGATCAGAGCCTGATCAACCAGGCTGTTGCTGCTGGCTGTACGCAAACCAACGTACGAGCCACAGCCCGGCTGGTCAGGAACCGACTTTAGGTGCTTGTCCAGTGCCAGCTTGAAGACTGCCAGGGGTCTGTTGGTAATCCCCCTTATGTATGCTGGGAGGCAGTTGAACAGTCTCGGGCCCCTGACACTTATTGTATGGTCTCTTAACGTGCTAGTGACACCCCTGCTTTTCATTGGGGGGATGTTGCATCGTCTGCCAAGTCTTTTGCTTTCGTAGTGAGTGATTTTCGTGTGCAAGTTCGGTACTAGTCCCTCTAGGCTAAAATAAATTGTTCTTGTAATAATAAGGTTAGGTAAGTTTTCTAAGATTCTTTTGGAGCAAAATTAATTTTTTTTACATTAACATTAATGAAAAAAAATTATCTTTAAACGTATAAGAGAAAATTTCAGAACGGACTTAATTTTAAATGAGTTCTTGCTAATTGACCAGTTTTACATATTCGGCACGACACATTATATATATATATATATATATATATATATATATATATATATATATATATATATATATATATATATATATATATATATATATATATATATATATATATATATATATATATATATATATATATATATATATATATATATATATATATATATATATATATATATATATATATATATATATATATATATATATATATATATATATATATATATATATATATATATATATATATATATATATATATATATATATATATATATATATATATATATATATATATATACATGCCCTGAGGGGCGTATTTCTCGACTGACAGCTTACTCCAATGTTCGTTTTAGGGGTTAAGGTATTCTTGTATGGTGGTTTAAAGGTTACCGTGCAGCCTTAATGATCCTCGTGTAGTCGATAGGATTTAACCCCCATCTTAAAACGAGTGAATAACGCACTGGCTTCCTGGTTTTAAGGTAGAAGTGGTAAACACTGACGATCATACAGAGTCTAAGGAGTGGAGGGCGTTAGAAAGCGGGGAGGATTTAAACAGGTTTGAGCCGAGGAAGGAGAGGATAGCTCCAATTCCTTGGACAAGAATCAAGGCAACCCCCTCCTCCCCTCTGAAGGCTGCAAGAGAGGCCCTCCAGAGGACGCAGGGAGAGAGGACCATCATCACCAGGGTCAGGTGCGACAGTATATAAGGACGTGTCTGCTATCTTCCCTCACAGTCCTCCTCAAGCCTCCACTCTAACAGGTAAATAATTTCTTAGTAACTTTTTAGGTGAATTGCATCGCTCAACTCACAACCGAGAGTACTAGGATTCGATTCCCGGGAAGGTTAGAGATGCATGGGCAAGTCACCTTATACTCGTATTTACTGCCGTGTTCAACTAGAAATAGGTACTTAGGAGGTCTTCTCGCTCTTGTAGGTCGCATCCCTTAATCTTATATTTATGCGAGGCGCCAAACCCGTGTAGGTTCCTCAGTGGAGACTCCATGCTCCATCTGTTAATTATGTAGCAGGCATGCTATTCTATTTCCTAAAAGAAATGACCATACAGCTTGACTTTCTCGGATTAATTACCTTAATAATGCCTTCTTATTCAACGTGATTTATACTGCATTTAACGCTTTCCACCATTATTCAGTAATAGTCTAGAGCAGTGATTCCCAACTTTATATCTAGTACAAGGACCCACTTTTAGCCTAAAAAAAAAAAAACACGGACCGTCACATGATAATAATTGCAATTTTAGGATTTGTTAATTGAGAATAACTCGCGATCCTACCCAGGGGTTCACTGCCCCTAGGCCGGATACCAATGCCATAGAGGACTAATCCTGAAAATTAAGTGGCTACAACATTTTCACTATATGTTCGTATATGCAAGTGCATATTCTTTTACCATTAATTTGACATCCGTTTCTCCTCCATTACAAGCACTAGGAACCATTGGGATGACTAACTTTCACACTTTTTGTTCGACAGCATCATGTGTCGTGTTGTCCTCGCCCTGACGCTGGCCCTTGCTGCCCTCGCCTCCGCCCGTATGGCTTACGTTCTTCCTGCAGAAGCCGAGGCACTCCTGAGGGCGCGAACCCTCCAGACAACCTTCTCCTGTGACAGCCGCGCCTACGGTTACTACGCAGACGTCGACAATAACTGCCAGGTCTTTCACGTCTGTTTTCCCCTCACTGACGACACAGGAAGCCTTCTCGAGACGGCCCACTTCTCCTTCATTTGTGGCAACGAGACTATCTTCAACCAGGAGTCCCTCACTTGCTCCCACCCTGAGGACGCTGTACCCTGCGAGGAAGCTACCACCCTCTACGACATCAGCAACTCTGAGTTCGGAGCCATCCCTGAGGAGAGATAAGCACAATCCCACCCTATACTCCCTGGTGGTGACACGTGTCTCCTATCTGGGATATCCAGGGGCCAAGCCCTAAAAGGAGGTTCGAACCTCTATTGATTACACTTCACAGGATCACGTTCTTGCTGTGTTTCCATGTGTCCTACTAGTCCACCACAAATATATCTAATGTGTTATTTATGGCTTTGCTGCCGTTGAATGTCTCTGCCTTCCTTGGCTGTGAATTTTTATCCTATTCTTTTTCCTGTAGTAACTTCAGGATAGCCATTACTTTTCTTTCGTTATTTCATATTTTTTCCGCTTATATACTTCTTCCTGCGCTATGGGAGGCCCATAGCTTCTCATCAGGTGGAGTGGTGATGCAGATCAAATTTTCCTCTTTCTGGTGAACACAAGTAATTGCTACTTGTAGTTGCTACTTATAACGATATTGCTCAAAATCTATATTAATTAAACTTTTGAAATTACATACCGTATCTTTTTAAATGCCATATTTTTTAATACCGTAAACAGTTTCTAGGGATAAAGTTTTAGACAGGGATACATAAATCAGGGCATGAGGATGGACTACCTGGCTTGATATAAATGAACTAGAGTTTTCTTACACAGGATAAAACTTTTTAATAAGACTGGAGTATTCTTACACAGGATAATTTTTTTAACAAAGCTAGAGTTTTCTTACACTGGATAAAACTTTTTGCAAGACGAGTTGTCTTACACAGGATATGATATCTGGAAGAACTGGAGTTTACTTACACAATTACATAGCAGAGATATACCTGCAAGTGACTCACAGTAGTAGGCCAACCCGTAGGTATTTATTTTAACTTGTAGGTGGACAGGGTCAAAAGGGATAAGGAAAATTGCTTCTAATATCGCAACACGGTTCCTGTGCTCCTTGAGGGGGAAATAGGGAATTTTCATGTGACCCATTAAATATGTTTATTTGTCACCGCTATGAGCCTGTAATAATTTTGTACTGAATACAGTTATTGTAGAATTTTAAAACAACAGTGGAAATAAGACAAACAGCCCTCGATGATAGCGTAACATGATTGGATTATCTTGAGTAGTTTCCCCTTAAACACAGCTGTGCGACTAGAGAAAACGAACAGCGAAGGCTTTTTATGAGGGACAACTCAAAACTATACAATTAAGCCCCTCAAGGAAGGTTCCTTGATGTTGGTGAGGGGCTCTTGATTTAGGGAATTGGATCTGTGCTCCAGTTCCCCGAATTAAGCCTGAATGCCTTCCACATCCCCCCAGGTGCTGTATAATCCTCCGGGTTTAGCGCTTCCCCTTGATTATAATAATAATAATAATAATAATATACAATTAAGCGTAAATCAGTAGGTTTATTTAGATACAGGAACACAAATGTACATTTATCATACATTGTGTAAATTACTTAGGATAACCCAAAAAAAAGTCAGACACGATGACTTATTTAGATTTAACAGATTTATTTTTTCCATTGTTATTGAAGGCACACAAGTCTCATGGAAACATACACACATGTATAGTACATTAATCTAAATAATGAAAATGGTTATAATCATTACTATAATTTCTAAAAGTGTGGACCAGAAAGCCGCGAAAGGCTTCGGTCTGATACCAAAAGCTTCAGCTATGGGTCATCATATGACTAAGACCCGCTTCAGGAAACATTTGTCATGTTTCCTGACAAATCTTGCCTAACCTAACCTATTTAATCTAATATAACCCAATTTAATTTTCATGTTATTTTTTTTATAATTTTACAGTTATGTACTTTAGCTCCAAGTGATGCTGTAATTATTATTAAAGATTCGCCGGTATTCTCCCGGCCCGGTCCTTTTCCAAGTGGTGGCCCGGCCTTGGCTCCCTGTCTAGGGAATGTCTGAGACCTAAGTCTCCCATGGGAGGAGGCACAAGTACCCCCTCATCTTTGGGACCAACTGTCCCCAGGCCTAGCCACATTTCCCGCCCTCACGGGGCTCGTAGGGAGAAGGTAGGCCTCTCTGGTCTGCCATCCCCGCCCCAAGGGAGCTAATGGGAATGACAGTCTTGTGAGCTGCAAGCTCTGGCTCAGGCACTTACCCTACCATAGAAGGGGTAGGCATGGTGTCGATGATGCTGTAATATACAGTACTCAGCGGCTTCTTATTGAGTTGCCCATTAATCTTGTAATGGAGCTGATTATACAGCCACTGGAATATATATACAGAAATGTCTTTCAGTGTATACACATTGAGAGTTTATTTTAACCCCTACTTCAGTGATTAAAGTATTTTTGACTGGTGGTAAACAGGTGATTTTCAGTCTCAATGTAACTCGCGTAGTCGACAGGCTCTAAACCTAGCTAACCATCTACGAGGAGTATTACAGGATTGCTGGACTCAGACACATAATGCCCATTTCCAACCCAAATTCACACCAGCTTAGGCCTATCTCATTAACATCCTGCATGTGCCCAGTTCTCGAGAGGATTATCCCGAACGACCAATTGCCACAAATGAAGTTGAAGCTTACAGTATCTTACAGAAATTTACAGTAGCTTACAGATGTTTACGGTAGCTTACAGTAGCTTACAGAAGTTTACAGTACCTTACAGAAGCTTACAATCTGCCCTTGTGGAGCCCAAATGAGATTTGGCCTCTCCCTGTAAATCTTCCTTATTATTTATCTTGTCGTTTAGTCTCGTAAAAGTATTGACTGGTTTGTATATACACTGTATGTAGACACCAATAACCTGCTCCCCCGCCCTTCTCTCACCTCATTTCTCCTGGTCTGCTTCCCCTTCTTTACCTCCCCGTCCCTCCTCGAGGTCCCTTCTGACTGGATAAAACTGTACACTGCGCCGAACATGACTTGATAAAGCTCTACACAGAGCAAAACGCTGTCCCAATCAAAAGCTTATTCTGCATATTATGTCCATGCTGATACATGTTAACATTACACCTGTACATCTAGTGATAGTGGTGGTTGTATTGTCAGTAGTGGGAGAAGTAATGATGGAGGTAGCGATGATGGTAGTGGTAGCAGAGGTGGTGGTGGTGGTGGTGGTAGGGTTGATGGAAGTGGTAGTGGTTGAGTTCCCTGACTCCTAGGCGTCCTTAACCCAGCTATCCTAGAGGGGCCTGACCATCCTTCTCGTTAGCATAAATTCACCTTTACACCAAGCTTACCTGGGGAGTGGTTGAACTCGCCGCTACTGCCGACTCAGGTTTGTCCTTCCTCATCATCATCATCATCTTCTTCTTCTTCTTCTTCTTCTTCTTCTTCTTCTTCTTCTTCTTCTTCTTCTTCTTCTTCTTCTTCTTCTTCTTCTTCTTCTTCTTCTTCTTCTGCTTACGATCGTAACCATAAGCTTGTAAATAATTCATTACCACTGTAACTTCCTTGGCTATCATTAAAATGGGTCCCACTGGCTGTTCCCATTATAAGTTCCACAATAACAGCACTACCGCCCACAGGATGGATATAGAGGTGCGTAATAAAGATATTTAACTGTAATATATATGACAAGTCATCTGTATAAGGAGTTTCATCAGAGAAACTGAAAATATCTTTCGAGATGTAAAATCGCTATTTTGGGATATGGTGTGAAGTAAGAGGAACGTATGGTAGTGAACTAAGCTTCTTTACAGGTAAATAAACTCTCTCTCTTTCTCTCTCTCTCTCTCTCTCTCTCTCTCTCTCTCTCTCTCTCTCTCTCTCTCTCTCTCTCTCTCTCTCTCTCTCTCTCTCTCTCTCTCTCTCTCTCTCTCTCCCTCTCTCTCTCTCTCTCTCTCTCTCTCTCTCTCTGTGTAAAGTGACACTCAGGTCACTGGAAAAGGAAAGAGCCAAGGGAGAAATGATCACGACGAACAAGGTACTCAGGAAGATTGATATGAGAGGACATTATTATTATTATTATTATTATTATTATTATTAGTAGTAGTAGTATTATTATGACATTATTATCATTATTATTATTATATTTTTTTTCACGGAGAAGGGTTAAACCCCTAGGGGTCATACCATTCCTGGGAAATGGAAGGTAAGCAGACTCGACCCATAGGAAACAATGTATCTCCGATTCCTTGGATCAAGAACCCTTCCCCAGCTTCCAGGCCCAACGCCAATCCATTCTGAAGGCTTGAGAAGAACTAAGAGGAATCGTTTATCATCAGTGAACAGACCAAGTGAATATAAGAGGACATAGACCGCAGCTGCACACTTAGTATATAGGTGGACGTACTTCAGCAAGAAGCAGGGGTCAGGAGCTGGAGTTCTACCCTGGGATACACAGTTCAGTAAGAAGTGGGGCCAGGAGCTGGAGTTCTACTTTGGTAGACACAGTTCAGTAAGAGGTGGGGCCAGGAACTGGAGTTCTACCCTCGTACGCACAGATCACTAAATACATATATATTTTTTCCCTGTGTATTTACGCTCACTGACCTTGAAACATCATATTACTTATAGTTTTAATGTTGCCAGAGCGGCGGAGTCTCCCACCACGGTATTGGTGTCACACTCCCACTGACCTTTCTATACCATGTTGTAATAATACTGACCTCGGGTATTTGTGATTCACTCGTGTGATAACTTCTTCAAATTCTCTTCGTTTTAAAGTCTGTGCTGCAAAGCAGATATACCGTAGACGTAAAGAAAAGAGAGATCGTTAAAACACGCCACCAAACGAAAGGGAAAGGTGAACAGGTGGAGAAAGTGACCACGCTAGCATGGGAGAGTTGCTGGTATTCACCTCCAGAGCCTTGAACTAGAGGTACCTAGGGCCACCTTGCCATCTCAGTAGGGTCATGGAATCACATGGCTTTTTTCCCCCAACTCTCACATGTTCAACCTTATTTAAAGCTCACACCGAACCTACGCATTCTTCCAGTTCTAGCAATATGTGTAAATAAATGTCAGGTGAGCGTCTCCCTGATGCGAACAGCCTTGTGAAATCCAGTTCTGCCACCACTGCTCCAAATTGCGGGTGGTGACCAGGTCGTTCCTCACACACGTACCTCTACCTCAGTATAGCTCAGCTGTTGTCATACTGAGAACAACCTCGACTCCTCCTAGGTAAGACCTTTTAACGCCTTAGCAATTGAAGTTTTATTAATAGTTTTGTCGAGTGCCATTCTAATGTGTAACTGTACTTATGTGTTCCCTGTAATAACTAATGTGTACTAGACTATAGTCTCATCACCCAGCTGACATATTAAATTAAATCATGTCTGCAACCCATTGTGATGGAATGTGACAGAACAATCTTGTGTTCACACTCTTATAACTACTTTTGTTTACACAATATAACTATTTTTGTTCACACTATGTAATTGCTTTTCTTTGCACTATTTAACTATCACTTAGGGTAGCCGCACACAGCGGGTGTTCCTACAATGTAATTATTATATAGAATAGGGTAACAACACACTGTAAGTGTTCTCAGTTTAATTAAATTATTAAAAATTTATTGTGATCTCATTTTCAAATTGCGTTTCAAAGTTAGTGTTTCTGTTGTCTCTGTGCTCAATGAAAAGAGAATACTTGTCTCAGGGTAGGTTGTGGTTTCCCAGAAGTATGGCAGATATTGCCCACACGTATAGTAGGATGGCAAGTATTACCCACATATATGGTAGTATGGCAGGTAGGCACACCTGACTATATAACTACAATGCTACAACTTTTTTTGAAAGCAAATACGGGTAGCTACAATATCTGTTCTCCTGTAACTCCTTCACACTTCCAGGAGAGTGACAACTCAGTCATCAGGCTATAGTGTTTAATAACAAGGTCAGACCAAGGTCTCGTGACCTTACTGTGCCTAGTAAGGTCACTTCTACGCAGACTAACAGTTAGAATATATATTATAATTAGAACACAACCAGTTTGTTTTAGAAATTATTTATCTCAACGTTGAAAAAAAAAGAATATGATGAATCGTAACCAAACCACTGTACGGGTGGGATTTGAATTGGCGGCAAAAAATGAGTACCAAAACTCCATGGTAGCGCGTAAGCCACGATTCATGATGAATCGTAAATTACTGGCTCATTTGGTAAGTTTAAGTTTAATATGTTTATTATGCACCCCATACCCATCCTGTGGGCGGTAGTCAAAAGATTACAGAGGTACATAATGGGTCCAGGGACTGGGCCTCAAAGTTTTGATAGCTGAGCAAGTTACAGAGGCAATGAATTCACAATTTACAAAGGTAATGAACTCACAATTTACAAAGGTAATGAACTCCAGGTAGGTCTAGTCACAATCATTACAAGTTACAAAGGTATTTACAGATTACAGAGGTACACAATGGGTCCAGGGACCGGGCTCCAAAGTTTTGATGGCTGAACTAGGTACAAGGTAATGAACTCACAAGTTACAAAGGTAATGAACTCACAAGTTACAAAGGTAATGAATACTGTAAGAATGGTTACTTACGTTTATACATGGCTGCAATCATGAACAAATTTTAGAGTAATGAGCAATTCACACTTCCACACCCGGTCACAACTGTAGTGAGTTATTGGTGCAAATGTTGATTGCTGAGTCTCTCTCTCTCTCACACACACACACACACACACACACACACACATACAAATTCATACACACACACACATAAACACACACACACACACACACACACAAACTCATACACACACGCACACACACTCATACTCACACACACTCATACACACACTCACACTCATACACACACACACTCATACTCACACACACACACACACACACACACACACACACACACACACACACACATGCACACATGTGGTAATGCTTTATTTACAGCTAGCAAAGTCAGGGTATTTCTCCAGAATGGTCTGTAATATACCACTGTGGATAAAATACTTAGTCATTTCTTGAACACTTCTGAGTGAGTTGTTTCTAAATTCATTAATTTTATCTCACTCCAGTACATAATGACGCAGGGTGTGACAATAGTCCATCTGGCAAAGTTTACATTTCGTTGGTCTACATCTGGTGGTGGTGATTTAACCTGCCAAAGATACTTGTAACCCAGCCGGAACCGGGCGGTAGTGACATCCAAGAGTCTGCTTATTTTGTTGGATGCACCATAGACATGTGGCTCCTCCTGCATGATAGAATGATGATAGATGGACTCACTGGTGTCAATCTCCCTGAGCCTTAAGTCCATAAAATTCAGCTGAAGTTCTTTTCGTATTATTGTTCTCAAACTACTACCTGACAAGCCAAGATTGTAATCTACTCCCTCTTTGAAAGCATACAGCTTAGCCAATTTATCAGTTCTATCATGCATCTGAAGACCAATGTGAGATGGAATCCACAGCATGTGCACTCTGACTCCACTGTCCACAATCCTACCATACCTGTGTCTGGCTTCTGACACAAGCATGCCACAATTTATGCTTAATGAGTTGAGAGCATTTATGGATGACAGAGAATCAGTTACAATTAAACTGTCAATCTTTGATACATAGATGCATTTCAGTGCAAGGAGTATGGCAAACAGTTCTGTCTGAAGGGTAGAGGCCCAATTATTGATGCGTGCTCCAATTTCTTTAAGAGAGCCATCACTCTGTACGACAACAGCAGCACTACCAGCTGCACCAGTGGATTGGTGAACAGAACCATCAACGTAAATAATTTGCGAGAGTGTGTGCTGTGTGACTAAGTTATCAATACAGCTTAAGGCCTCATGTTTGGCTTCAAGGCGAAGTTTTGGTAAGTGATAGTGTTCTACCAGTGTCTGTATGAGCTCACTGGAGTTTACCTGGAGAGAGTTCCGGGGGTCAACGCCCCCGCGGCCCGGTCTGAGACCAGGCCTCCTGATGGATCAGAGCCTGATCAACCAGGCTGTTGCTGCTGGCTGCACGCAAACCAACATACGAGCAACATACTAGATCAAATAAAAGTACACACTTGATGGTGTATACAGTGAGAGGTGAATTTCTCTCACTGTGTATAGTCCGAAGCTTTAGTTTAATCCCCTTTTCAGGGGATTCAATTTTTGACTGGCGGTAAACAGATTACACGCAGCCTTAATGACCCTCCTCTAATCGATAGACTTTAAAAACCCAATTAACGAATCTAGCAAACTCTCAGTACAGGGTTGTATACTCTAGATGTTCATTCAATAGAGTTTAATATTTAATATAGTGATTATAGTATTCCTGACTAGGTGCGAATAAGTTACATGCTGCCTTAATATTAAGACCCTCGTGTAGTCAGTAGACTTTAAATCCAGTTAATTAACCTTTCAGAGTATATACAATGAGTGGCTTGCATAAATGTAGTGAGCTGTATATCTTTCAGGGTCTGTACACTAGAAGTCGACTTAATTTTAATTTTACAGATTAAAGTATTTTGATGTTAGTGTATAAGTGAAGTGCAATCTTAATGAACAGCGTGCAGTCGATCAGTTTTAAACGCAACAAACTTTTCAGTGACAATGAAACTGGTGTTGTCAGTGCTGTTGGTTGTGGTGGTAGCAGCCTCGGCCAGGATGGCAGGGAAGCTGCCTGGAGGCTTCCGTATCGAGCCAGGATTCTCCTGCCAGGATCGTGAGTATGGCTTCTACGCCGATGTAGAGAACAACTGCCAGGCCTACCACATCTGCCAGCCTGTGTACGACGAGGCAGAACAGGTGAGAAACCTTGAGTTCGAAGTCATATAATTTGAAGTTTGAGTTCGATGTCGTGAAAATTTGATGTCTTGTAGTTTGATGGTGTAAAAGTTCGATGTCGTATAGGTTAAAGTGTGAGTTCGACGTTGTATAGTTTCATGTATGAGTTCAAGGTCCTGTAAGTTCGATGTCATGTAAGTTCGATGTCTTGTAGTTCGATGTCCTGTAACTTCGATGTTGTGTAAGTTCCATATCACTGAAGTTCGGTGTCTTGTATTTTGGTGTCGTGTAGTTTACTATAAGGCCGGGCATGAGCTTTAAAAATTAATATTTATAGTGTTTTACCCACTCTTGTTTATGTTCTTGAAGATCTTTTTCCTGTTCAGTTTTTCTTCTTTTAGATATATATGACAATTTATGGTAACAAATGTTATTGATATTATTCTCGAAAAAATAGTAATAATAATAATAGGAATGAATAAACAGAATGTATAAGGAACAGACAGGTCACATCATCCAGCCGAAAATTATGAGGCGAACCTACGAGCTGTAGAGTAACTCTTGCAAACTCAAAAACTAATATACATTGTTTGACCTTGTACTCTTGTTTGTCCCCGATACAGCTGGTGGAGGTAGCACACTTCACGTTCCTCTGCGGCAAGGACACCATCTTCAACCAAGAGCAGCTCGACTGCACCCACCCGAAGGAAGCCTTTCCCTGTGCTGACGCCGCCTCCATCTACGAGGACTCCAACCTTCAGTTGCGCCTCGAATATAACGGGGTGGCCACCACCATAGCACCCTTGCAGTAACGCCTAAGTGGAGCTTGGCCCTGACGACCCCTTATGTGCCCTTGGAATTACCGTTGCTTATGTGATACGACTGTACACACTGCGACTCCCGTATCTCGCGTCTCTGTCAATATTTGCTGACTTTGTCCACTCTAGCAAAGTTACTGAAAAGAATGAAAAAAGTCACTATACAGTGACTTGGATAGTTTACAAATAACCCACAGAAGATTAAAAGCCGCAACACCGTGGCTGGAGTAATACACAACTAACTCCACGCAAGAATAAAAATCTACAACACCATGGATAGAACAATTTCCAAGACCCACAAAAGGATAGAAACCACAACACCGGGGCTGGAACAATTCACAACTAACCCACAGAAGAACGTAAGACACAACACCGGGGCTGGAACAATTCACAACTAACCCACAGAAAAATATAAGACAGCACCGGGGCTGGAACAATTCACAAGTAACCCACAGAAGAATATAAGACACAACACCGGGGCTGGAACAATTCACAACTAACCCACAAAAGAATATAAGCCACAGCACTGTGGTTGGAACAATTCACAACTAACCCACAGAAGAATATAAAACAACACCGGGACTGGAACAATTCACAACTTACTCACAGAAGACTATAAAACACAACACCGTGATTGAAACAATTCACAACTAACCCGCAGAGGAATAAAAGCCACAACACCGAGGCTGGAACAATTCATAACTAACTCACACATGGATAATGGTCTGGTACTGTCTTAATCTTTAATATACGGAGATAATGGTGTAAACATTACAACCCTTGTGTTTCATGCCTTTTCCTTTATTTATTTACCTTGTCCACCTCTCACCATCATCATCACAGGGTGTGTGTGTGTGTGTGTGTGTCAGTAAAGCTTAGTATTATTTCTATTCTTTCATTATCATTCCTCCTCTTATTACTCCACTGAAAAGCTGTCATGCTGCGTCACAGTTTAATGCATTCAAACTCTGAATATCGCCGCGAAATGAACGGGAATGAGCTTGGATTAATTTGATGTTTTGTGACACAATGAAGGATTTTTTAAAAGGAAACTGAAGTATATGATGTTCAGTTCATTGTCCATACAAGGTGCCCTTGATGCTGGTGAGGGGTTGTTAAAGGGCTACGGTAAGGGCTGTTGATCTAAAGAATCGATACCACCCTTTCGGATCAAACCTGGTTGTTTTCCAACATATGCGGCGTGGCTCTTCCCATGACATCAATTATTCTGGCACTTAGTGTTGTAATGTCAGCTGTTGGTATGTGGACAACATAGTCCTTCGCAAATACCCAAAAGAAGTGTTAAGGCGTAACATCAAGGGAGCTTGGGGGACCGGTTTATGGCGTCATCAACGAGATATCAAGGGAACGTGGGAGCCGTATGATGGGGTCATCAACGAGATATCAGGGAAACGTGGGAGCCATATAATGGGGTCATTAACGAGATATCAAGGGAACGTGGGAGTCATATGATGGGGTAATCAACGAAATATCAGGGGAGCGTGGGAGCTATATGATGGGGTAATCAACGAAATATCAGGGGAGCATGGGAGCCGTATGATGGGGTCATCAACGAGATAGCAGGGGAGCGTGGAAGCCATTTCTTGGGATCATGACGCATAATCCATCTGCCAAGGAACTTCATGTAACGATAATTCTCTATCTTATACAGAGATCTATACTTTCACATCTTTTACAATGTGCTTTTTTTCTAATCGAGAAAAGACTTAGTGGACACCCTGTACATCAAAAAAACATTGGAACACAGGACTCTAAATATGTGCAAGGTGAAAGTTTATGCCCTATGACCCCACTCAGGAGGAGGACGAGCGACGTTGTATCACTCTGACAATAACCCAGACCTGGTCATTAAGACTCCATTTAAGGCCCGTCTCTCATTCAGCTTCTATTTACATATTCTTTTCCTTACGATTCCTGGTCATTTTCATATTTTACCTTACAAAAAGAATCAACTTCAAATATTTTAATTCAAATTGCTATGTACGAGAGTACGGTGGGCTTACAAATAACCACAAATAAGGAAATAATAATGGAACGACGCGTCTAGCAAGAGGAGGGGATGGTTTACGGCCAGCCCAGACAACGTTAAAATCCACACGTATACCACCCGTGGTGTGAGAATGTTGGGATGTAACGGTGTTGGACTGGAACAACACGATTCACAGTGAAAGAAAAAAACCCGCGTGCAGTTTCAACCTCGTCTGGACAGGCAAGCTTAACTGGTTGTTTTACAAACTCCGGGGCGAGTCTAGGGATAGACCATAGGTTCCGTGCTGCCAAAAGGGCCAGACCATTCTCTAGCTGGTAATCCCCAGGCATTAGTAACAGCTCTGCTGGAACGAAACTTTTGAAGCTGCCGTAGCTGCTGAACCCTTACTGGAATGCTTGACAAAATCCTTGTCACAATACAGTGGCTGGAACACTACAAGTTGATAGGTTGTTTATGCATCCTAACCTAACATAACCCAGTATAACCTAACCAAAATTGACTTAACCTAAATTAGTCTAACTTAATTTAAAATGCAGAAACATATGACTGGAAACAGCTGAAAGAGTAAGAAACGGACATTGATAACCACGTCAGAAACTGACGTAATAAGATGAGAAAAAGTTGCAGCGTTGAAAAGCAAAGTATAGATTAGCCAAGAGTGCAGACAAAGTTTGTGGATGAGTAGCAAAACTGTGGATAATCAAAAAGTGTGCCGTGACCCAGGGAAGTGACGTCACCCCTGGCTCTACACTCTTTCAGGTCGTGATCCTAGACAGCCTCGCCACCTCCAGTTCGCCTCCACATTCCCTCCGAGACCGGATGTTTTGCCTATTTGGCTCCCGCCAGCAGGTATAAATAAGCAGGCAGGTGGAGCAACGTCAGCAGTTCTCTCAACACCTCACCTGCTCAGGTAACAGGTGGTTTTTCCTGCCCTCTCACAGAGCTTTCTCTAGTTGTGCCAAAGCCGAGAGGAATTTCTCGACGTGGAATAGATCGGAAGATCGTGGCTGGAACAATTCGCAACTAACTCACACGTTTGGAAATGAAATTAGACCACGTTTCGGTCCATACTAGACCATTGTCATGGTTCCGTTCTGGACCATGACAATGGTCCAGAACGGAACCGAAACGCCATGCAGTTTACCATGTAATGTATTGGTTAATTGTGAATTATTAAGGTATAGGCGAATTCGGAGCCGTTCTCCTTCCCCATCACAAGTTCTTGTTTACGTAACCAGACATTTGTCATTATTATACTCGGAAAAAAGCACTGAACCCGAATGGGTCACACAGCGGCAACTGTACGAACTAGTCAGAAATCTAACAAAATGTGACACGTTTATCATTAAATTTGGGAGATCAAAAGATAGGCTCATTTTTTTCAACGTGAATTACCATATATATATATATATATATATATATATATATATATATATATATATATATATATATATATATATATATATATATATATATATATATATATATATATATATATATATATATATTTTTTTTTTTTTTTTTTTTTTTTTTTGAGAGGTCTGTAGCCTAGTTCGTGGGTAGAGAATATGTGCAGGGAGATGTGTGTATGTCTGTGTATATTTCTCAGTGTGTACACACCGAGAGGAGTGTCAGTGTGACACCGAAAGGTATGTATCTCTGTGTACATACACCTAGAACTGTATTTCTTGCACTGAGAACACCGACAGGTGTGTAGCTCTTAGTCAGTATACACTGAACATTTGTTTTAGTCCATATTTTAGGGATTATCGTATTCCTGATGTTGGTGAACAGTGACATGCAGCCTTACTGACTCACATGCAGTCAAAAGACTTTAAACCAATCAAAGTAATTGTAACAAGTCCACAGAATGTTCAAAACGAACTTCATGTTGAATCTTTTCACAGAGATTTTAATACTGTGACGTGGTGGGTATTGCTATGGTCTTACAAATGCATGACCACCGGTTTGCTCCCCAAGAATACTTCAGCACTTTTCTTTATACTTTCACAACCGGGGGTAAATTTTCAATGCATTGCTATTAAAGTATATTTGTGGTGTTCATGATACTTAAGCTCTTTAAGGGAGATGCTCCATTGCAAGTAAAAGGCTCTTGTTCCAAGGAATTGTAGATACTCTTAAAATAATGATGTTACTTAAAGCAATATTTGTGTGTCATGATGTTTGTTTGCTTGGTAGCCATGATGAGAGAATTGTTGGTGCTGCTGGCGGTATTGTTCGTCGCCACCTCCGCCAGGATGGCAGGGAAGCTGCCAGGAGGCTCGGGTGCTCTCCAGTCCTCCTTCAACTGCGAGCAGCGCCCCTTCGGCTACTACGCCGACGTGGAACACTCCTGCAGGGCCTTCCACGTGTGCTACCCAGTCACCGAGGAGGACGGCTTGGTGAGACAACTTTCTCTCTCTGTTTTTATTTTTAACAAACCCATTTCACAAAATAGATACTCACAGCTGGCTTGGCACGTCACAAGGGTAACAGAAATTCCTGCGATATTCTCATTTATATAATCCTTCCATTTTAAAGGGTAATTAGACCATTACGCATTTCCTGACTAGTAAATACTGCAAGCATTTTATTTTACTTTTCTAGAAGATTGAACTCGGAAGACAGGAAACCACGGGACAAACTTCTTAGGTAAATACGTTGGTGGGAATAAGTCAGACCTGCTAGTATGGCCCATTATGTAGACTGCTGCAGTAGTAATCTTTTTTCAGTTTCTTATGCTCTCTGTTCTTTGTGACAACAGCTGACGGAGACTGCTCACTTCACTTTCATCTGCGGTCAAGACGCGGTCTTCAGCCAAGACTCCCTGACCTGTGCCCATCCCACTGAAGCTTTCCCCTGCACCGACTCCGCTTCCATCTATGAAATCTCTAATAAAAATTTCGGCGTCGTCCCGGAGGAGAATCTAGAGCCTTTGAGATAAGATGTCACTGTGTTCAGAAATTAAGAAGACTTCCCCCAATGTCTTCTAAGAAACAACGCCAGTTTTCCAAAAGCAAAGAAGATGCCACTGTCATCAGAGGCAGAACGCCACTGTCTCCAGAAGTCAAAATGGCCCCACTGTTATCAAATATAAGACATCATTGTGTCCAGGAGTCAAGATGGCCCCACTATTATCAGAGATGTGACAACATTCTGTCAAGGAGTCAGAAAGGCTGTAACGAGGCTCCTTTAGTGGGTCTTCGGCTAGTATTTACTCTCGACCTCTACCTACAACCGTCACCTCCTGCACCACAACTGTCTGTGCACAAACGTTTATTTTACATCATTGTTATCAAACATCTTTTCACGAATGTTTTCCAAACTTGCTTTTCTCTCTTGGTACACCATCAACTTGAATATTCCAACCACTTCACCATACTCGCACTCACTGCCCAAAGATGTGGTGCCTACTCCTAATGTTCCCTACTCGTCACCCACCCATAATGTATATACCAACCGAATAAATACAAAATAAATTCGTTCACTTTATAAATAAATTTTAACATACTCGTAACGAGTTATATATATATATTATACGTATACTGTATTTGTAACACGGAACTCTTCTACAAGGAAGCATCTTAGGAGATGTTGAAGGTCGCTGTCCAATTGCAAATTTGACTTACATGTGTTTATTACTGATGACAATACACCTAACAGATTATGATATATATGTTTATTACTGATGATAATACACTTAACAGATGTCATACTCATATACATGTACCTTATTTAATTAGGTTCCTATATACATGTGCCTTATTTAATTAGGTTCCTATATACATGTACTTTATTTAAATAGGTTCATATATACGTGCACCTTATTTAATTGGGTTCCTATATACATAGATCTTATTTAATTAGGTTCCTATATGCATGCACCTATTTAATATGGTTCTTATATACACGAATCTTATTTAATTAGGTTCCTATATGCATGCACCTTATTTAATTAGGTTGCTATATACATGCATCTTATTTAATTAGGTTATTGTATACATGTATCTTATTTATGTTCATATATACATGGACCTTATTTAATTAGGCTCATATATACATGGACCTTATTTAATTAGGCTCATATATGCATGGACCTTATTTAATTAGGTTCCTCTAGGCATACGTTTCTCTAGACATGGTTCTTATTTAATTAGGTTGATATATATATGCACCTTATTTATGTGCATATATACTTATTTTTGTTTATAATGTGAATACACCGTCTTGAGCATACATCAATTAAAGGATAATAGAGCACAGAGGATCTCACATTGCTCATTAAGGTAAACTGGAAACAGGTTAATGTGAATCCGGTTGTGTATCTCCAAAACTGGTTTTACAAGACACACGAGGTGACACAAAAGTGTGCCACTTTGTATCACACGAGGGTGATACAGAAGTGGCACACTGAGGACAAATGCTAGCTGGAACTTCTTCATTCTCTACGAAATGCTAGAAAGGTGTCCCTCGTGTTCTATAACACCAGCCCCTTGTGCTTCAGTGATCCTAGAAAGGTATCCCTGAATATTATAACCATAGCCCCCCCAAATTTCCGAGGTTAGTATCCCCATATCTCATAACCCCAACCTCCTGTGCTTCTGTGGTTTTAAATAGGTATCCCCCGTATCCCAATAACCCCAACCCCTTGTGCCAGCAAGATCCGAAAAAGGTATCCCCATATTCCTTTACCCCATCCCCCTGTACCGCAATGATCCGAGGAAGGTATCCCCTGTATCTCATAAACCCCAAACCCCTGTACCTCACTGTGAGGGAGAGTCAAGGCAGTTGTACCTCACTACCTGGATAAGACAGAGGAACTGCAGCCCAAATCCCTTAAAAGACTAAGTAGCTATAGCTCAATAGAGAAATATGTATTTTTCATGTTATCCATTTTTACCCGATTTATTTTTTTGTTTGTTTGTTTGAATAAGCGTACGTGTCGTATGATAGAAAAAAAATTAAATTAAGATCGGCCAACAAATAAAAAGAATGTAAATAAATAATTCAGAGAACCGACAAGTTGATAAATTAGACGCATGTGCATCACTTGGGTGTCTTTACTGAGGAAACGTTTCGCCACACAGTGGCTTCATCAGTCCAATACGAAGAAGAATGGTGAAAATCAGGAGTTTGAGGTAATCAGTCCCTCAGCCTGGAGCCGATGTAATCAGTTCATCAATCTGATGGACTGATGTTGCTGTGTCAGACACAGCAACATCTTGGGATCTTGATACAGGGAATTCTTCACTTGCCTAACCTAAAGGCATGACCTACTTCCACACGTGGATTTGTCTAGTGTGATACCACCTACGACTGCTTCACCTCACCTATCTACAGTATATAAGCCACTTTTTCGTGCATATGCTGTATTCTTTACAGACTTGATGGACCGATTACGTCGACTCCAGTCTGAAGGACTGATTATATCAAACTCCTTCTGTTCTTCACCATTCTTCTTTGT
>NC_091309.1:12243337-12305837 GCF_038502225.1 Cherax quadricarinatus
TATGTCATTGATGTCAGCTATGGTCTATATAAGTTGTATCATGTACTTATAGAAATAAAGATTATTATTATTATTATCCTTGGGTGGCTCAATGTTTACAGTTAATGATGATGTTGCTGAACTAACATCAGTCAGGACTCTGCCGACCACAGTGTGCCTCCCAGCATCATACCTTGTGGAATTATATACTTGCTAAGGCTCTGTGAGTAGTTTGCACCATCCTGCTATAATTCTTTTTGCAAGAAACAAAATGTCTGCGTTTGTGTTGCGCCTCTTGCCTCGAAGTTTACGAGAGTGTGTGAACGCTTGGTTCTTAGAACCAGGCATTGCTTTCCTTATTGTTATTATTATTATTAGCATTAGTATTGTTGTTGTTGTTGGTATCATTGTTATTTTCATCATTATTATTATTTTATTACTTTCATTAATAATAATAACAATAATAATAATGATATTACTACTACTACTACTACTACCACTACTACTACTACTACTACTACTACTACTACTACTACTACTACTACTACTACTATTACTACTACTACTACTACTACTACTACTACTACTACTATTACTACTACTACTACTACTACTACTACTACTACTACTTTTAAGGAAATTAAAAAATCCCTAATTAGATTATGGTGACCTCAGGAGAAGGTCACCTTCAGTAAGAAGCAGGATTTAGTGTCATGAGGAAGCGAGTTTCTCATCTCTGGGGTCAGAGGTCATAACGGAAGCCTGGAGATGAACCTCACGCTCAAGCACCAGCCTCACCCTCAAGCGCCAAGCCGACACTCGCTCAAGCAGGAGCCTGTCGGAGGGTATATAAAGGCTTGTGAAGGAGGCATTGTAGTCATTCAGAAGACTGGAGGTGTACAGGTGGTTAATTTTGTTGTGGGTGTGTGTGGGAGTGTTGGGGGTGTGGGAGTGTTTTGGGGGTGTATGTGGGAGTGTTTTGGGGGTGTATGTGGGAGTGCTTTGGGGGTGTATGTGGCAGTGTTTTGGGGGTGTATGTGGGAGTGTTGTGGTGTGTGTGGGGGTGTGGGAGTTTTTTGGGGGTGTATATGGGAGTGTTTTGAGGGTGTATGTGGGAGAGTTGAGAAGTGTATGTGGGAGTGTTGTGGTGTCTTGGGGAGTACTGTGGGTGTGTGTGTGTGGGAGTGTTGTGGGGTGTATGTAGGAGAGTTAGGGAGTGTTGTGGTTGTGTGTGGGAGTATTGTAGGGTGTGTGTGTGTGTATTTGTGAGCGCGCGCGTGCGTGTGTTTGTGTGTTTGTGTGTGTACTCACCTAATTGTGGTTGCAGGGGTCGAGACTCAGCTCCTGGCCCCCGCCTCTTCACTGATCGCTACTGGATCCTCTCTCTCTCTGCTTCCTGAGCTTTGTCATACCTCTTCTTAAAACTATGTATGGTTCCTGCCTCCACTACTTCACTTGCTAGGCTATTCCACTTGCTGACAACTCTATGACTGAAGAAATACTTCCTAACGTCCCTGTGACTCGTCTGAGTCTTCAGCTTCCAGTGGTGACCCCTTGTCCCTGTGTCCCCTCTCTGGAACATCCCATCTCTGTCCACCTTGTCTATTCCCCGCAGTATCTTGTATGTCGTTATCATGTCTCCCCTGACCCTTCTGTCCTCCAGTGTCGTCAGTCCGATTTCCCTTAACCTTTCCTCGTACGACATTCCCTCGATCTCTGGGACTAGCCTTGTTGCAAACCTTTGTACTTTCTCTAACTTCTTGACGTGCTTGACCAGGTGTGGGTTCCAGACTGGTGCTGCATACTCCAGTATGGGCCTAACATACACAGTGTACAGTGTCTTGAACGATTCCTTATTAAGGTATCGGAACGCTATTCTCAGGTTTGCCAGGCGCCCGTATGCTGCAGCGGTTATTTGGTTGATGTGTGCCTCCGGTGATGTGCTCTGTGTTATGGTCACCCCATATGGTCCAGAGAGGGGACACAGAAACAAGGGGTCACAATTGGAAGTTGAAGACCCAGATGAGTCAAAGGGATGTTAGGAAGTATTTCTTCAGTCATAGAGTAGTCAGGAAGTGGAATAGCCTAGCAAGTGAGGTAGTGGAGACAGGAACCATACATAGCTTTAAGATGAGGTATGATAAAGCTCATGGAGCAGAGAGACAGAGAGGACCTAGTAGCGCTCGGTGAAGAGGCGGGGCCAGGAGCTGAGTCTCGACCCCTGCAACCACAATTAGGTGAGCACATACACACACACACACGTAGAGTACATCAATTAGACACATTTGAAACACTTGATATGTCAATCCGAAGACGCTTCACCAAGAAAAGAATTTATCAGTCCCATACGGAGACTAACACAGGAGACGGTAGAAGACATGAAATAGTTACAGGTAATCAGTCCCTCAAACTTAAACTTCTTCACCTCTTCCACTGTCTCCAATAAACACATCAAGCCTGAGGGATTGATCATTTCAAAGCACTTTTTTATGTCTTCCTCCGTCTTCAGTATTATTCTGTGTTGGACTGAAGATACCCAAGTGTTGTACACCTGTCTAATTCGAATACTTACAGGTTTTTGTGTACCATTAATACATGAAACACTATATCGTCTAAATTCCCACAGTGACAATGAAGCTGGTGTTGTCAGTGCTGTTGGTGGTGGTGGTGGCAGCCTCGGCCAGGATGGCAGGGAAGCTGCCTGGAGGCTTCCGTATCGAGCCAGGATTCTCCTGCCAGGGTCGCGAGTATGGCTTCTACGCAGACACGCTCAACCGTTGCTCAGCCTACCACATCTGCCATCCTGTCTTCGACGAGGAAGAACGGGTGAGCTTCCTTTAGTTTAATATTTTGACTACCGCCCACAGGGCGGGTAGTAGTCAAAAGATTACAAAGGTACATAATGAGTCCAGGGACTGTTAGTTTAACGTCCTTATTATGCACCCCAAACCCACCTTATGGGCGGTAGTCAAAGGATTACAGAGATACATAGTGGGTACAAGGACTGGGCAGCAAAGTTCTGATACCTGAACAAGTTCCAGTGGTAATGAACTATTAGCGTGTTTATATCCGGTCACAATCGTAATGACTTATTTATGCTTCCTTAAAACACTCTCGGTACCTAGGCTTTTTCCTTCTATTCCCAAGCACTCGACTAGTTTCATTAAAACAAACTAATATTTCATCGGAAAAGAATTTCAATAACGTGAAAATAATGCAGATATATATTGCGTGTTTTCTTAGTCAGGTTGTGAATATCACAGTCTCTCCGGACCTCCATGACAGTGTGCTCAAGCCATTCAACCAAAGGCAGTGAAGTCCTCAGAAAGTCCCCTCATATTTTTATACGTAATATCACGACAGGAAAAGGTGTGATTTTGGACTAGAATCCTCCTTTCAGTCACTCTGAAACTGTCACCAGGCCCGTGGCCTAGTGGCAAAGCTCTTGCTTTACAAGGTGAGGGTCCTGGTTCGATTCCCGGCAAAGGTGGAAACACTTGGGGTGTGTTTCTTTACACCGGTTGTCCATGGTTACCTATCAGTAAAAATGGTTACCTGGATGTTAGTCAACTAGTGTGGGTCGCATCCCGGGACAATATTGACCTAGTAAGGTGCTTTCTATATAGTAGTATGTCAGCTATGGTCTGTATACCTTGTACTTTATAGAAATAATGATATTATTATTATTATTATTATTATTATTATTATTATTATTATTATTATTATTATTATCATCATCATCATCATCATCATTAGGTTCAAGCTCTCATGACAAGACTTATTTTAATCCATCCAAGTTTTTTTCACACATTAATGTTGTAATTATACATGCATGTTAAAACTATATACACAACCCGCACATACGAGAATAAAACTTAGGACAACGTTTCGGCCAGACTTGAACCATTAACTAGGCAATGGTCCAACTAGAATCGAAACATCGTCACAGTTCCCTTCTCCTGTATGCAGGTTAGTTACGTATTATGCCAGCCACAGTATTGTGCCTATTTATTCCTCACGTTAAAACTATACTTACGTATCCTGATTATACCCAGGTATTCTAGCAGGACACACCATGACTTTCCACATTCTGGAACATTTAACTGCAGGCTGGTGTATCTTCTGTCAACAGTTCGTGGAGATGGGACACTTCACCTTCCTGTGTGGACCAGGAACTCTATTCGACCAGAAGTTGCTGTCGTGCGCCCACCCCAGGAAGGCATACCCATGCGCCCAGGCTGAGGACGCTTACGACTCCTCAAACCATAAACTGCGCATAGAGTGGGAGGAGTACAAGCTGGCACTGGCTGAGGGAAGGACTCGCTCAGAATGAGGACACTGAGTGCCTCTCCAGTAATACCTTGTCTTTCACTCTCACACAGAAAACAAAAAGACAGAAATTATGCTACGCTTATTTATGTAAATGTACTTGATTTTACGCATTTTTTTTTTAATTCAGTGAATGTATATGTCTGTAAAAAAACGTGTAATATTTTGTAGATAGTTACATGTAGGGGAAAGGGAAGTAATCAGGTGAAGGGAAGGGATGGGATGGACCGCCTCACTTCCGTGGACTAAGGTGATCCCTCAGGACTACTCGACCCTGTAGTCATGATTTATATTAGCAATGAGACAAACGGAATTGCAGATGAAATACTGGTGACAAACATGTGTTGAAGTGAAGACTAGGATGACGGTACGCTGGTACACAAGCACACTCACCCAACGGTACACCCACACAATTGTACACCCACACAATTGTACACCCACACAATTGTACACTCACACAGTTGTACACCCTACATATCTGTACGCCCATACAGCTGTACATACACATACATGCATATCCACCACGCATATACACTTACATACCTATACACCCAAACAACTGTAGACACACGCCTGTACACCATCACAATGTGCAATACAGAGTATATATAAAACGGGGAGTGAGAGATACAGAAGAAATCAGATACATGGACAAAGAACAGAAAAGACGGACAGAGGAATACGTAACAGAACAGACAGAAGGATACAGAACAGACATAGGGATACGGCCTACAGGAATACATAAAACAGACAGGAAGACTTCACAAAGAGACATAAGGATACAAATAATAGACAGAGGGATGCAGAACAGAGCAAACGGAGGGATACAAAACAGAACAAAGGGATACAGACCCACTAAACAAAGGGATACACACCCACTAAACAAACAAAGGGATACAGACCCACTAAACAAAGGGACACAGACCCACTAAACAAACAAAGGGATACAGATCCACTAAATAAACAAAGGGATATAGACCCACTAAACAAAGGGATACAGGCCCACTAAACAAACAAAGGGATATAGACCCACTAAACAAAGGGATACAGACCCACTAAACAAACAAAGGATACAAACCCACTAAACAAAGGGATACAGACCCACTAAGCAAATAAAGGGATACAGACCCACTAAACAAACAAAGGGATACAGACCCACTAAACAAACAAAGGGATACAGACCCACTAAGCAAATAAAGGGATACAGACCCACTAAACAAACAAAGGGATACAGACCCACTAAACAAACAAAGGGATACAGACCCACTAAACAAACAAAGGGATACAGACCCACTAAACAAACAAAGGGATACAGACCCACTAAGCAAATAAAGGGATACAGACTCACTAAACAAACAAAGGGATACAGACCCACTAAACAAAGGGATAATATATCCACTAAACAAACAAAGGGATACAGACCCACTAAACAAACAAAGGGATACAGTCACACTAAACAAAGGGATACAGACCCACTAAACAAAGGTATACAAACCCACTAAACAAACAAAGGGATACAGACCAACTAAAAACAAACAAAGGGATACAGACCCACTAAACAAAGGGATACAGACCCACTAAACAAACAAAGGGATACAGACCAACTAAACAAAGGGATACAAACCCACTAAACAACCATTGGGATACAGACCCTCTAAATAAACAAAGGGATACAGACCCACTAAACAAACAAAGGGATACAGACCCACTAAGCAAACAAAGGGATACAGACCCACTAAACAAACAAAGGGATACAGGCCCACTAAACAAAGGGATACAGACCCACTAAACAAAGGGATACAGGCCCACTAAACAAAGGGATACAGACCCACTAAACAAAGGGATACAGGCCCACTAAACAAAGGGATACAGACCCACTAAACAAAGGGATACAGACCCACTAAACAAACAAAGGGATACAGGCCCACTAACAAAGGGATACAGACCCACTAAACAAAGGGATACAGACCCACTAAACAAAGGGATACAGGCCCACTAAACAAAGGGATACAGACCCACTAAACAAAGGGATATAGATCCACTAAACAAACAAAGGGATACAGGCCCACTAAACAAAGGAATACAGACCCACTAAACAAAGGGATACAGACCCACTAAACAAAGGGATACAGACCCACTAAACAAACAAAGGGATACAGGCCCACTAAACAAAGGGATACAGACCCACTAAACAAAGGGATACAGGCCCACTAAACAAAGGGATACAGACCCACTAAACAAAGGGATACAGGCCCACTAAACAAAGGTATACAGGCCCACTAAACAAAGGGATACAGGCCCACTAAACAAAGGGATACAGACCCCCTAAACAAAGGGATACAGACCCACTAAACAAACAAAGGGATACAGGCCCACTAAACAAAGGGATACAGACCCACTAAACAAAGGGATACAAACCCACTAAACAAAGGGATACAGGCCCACTAAACAAAGGGATACAGGCCCACTAAACAAAGGGAAACAGGCCCACTAAACAAAGGGATACAGGCCCACTAAACAAAGGGATACAGGCCCACTAAACAAAGGGATGCAGACCCACTAAATAAAGGGATACAGGCCCACTAAACAAAGGGATACAGGCCCATTAAACAAAGGGATACAGGCCCACTAAACAAAGGGATACAGGCCCACTAAACAAAGGGATACAGACCCACTAAACAAAGTGATACAGGCCCACTAATCAAAGGGAGACAGACCCACTAAACAAAGGGATACAGACCCACTAAACAAAGGGATACAGGCCCACTAAACAAAGGGATACAGGCCCAATAAGCAGAAGGATACAAGCCCACTAAACAAAGGGATACAGGCCCACTAAACGAAGGGATACAGGCCCACTAAACAAAGGGATACAGGCCCACTAAACAAAGGGATACATACCCACTAAACAAAGGGATACAGGTTCACTAAACAAAAGGATACAGTCCCACTAAACAAACAAAGGGATACAGGCCCACTAAACAAAGGGATACATACCCACTAAACAAAGGGATACAGGCCCACCAAACAAAGGAATACAGACCCACTAAACAAACAAAGGGATACAGACCCACTAAACAAGCAAAGGGATACAAACCCACTAAACAAAGGGATGCAGACCCACTAAACAAAGGGATACAGACCCACTAAACAAACAAAGGGATACAGACCCACTAAACAAACATAAGGATAGACAAAAAACAAACACAAGGATAAACACAAAACAAACACAAGGATAAACACAAAGCAAACACAAGGATAAACACAGAACAAACACAAGGGTAAACACAAAACAAACACAAGGATAAACACAAAACAAACACAAGGATAAACACAAAACAAACACAAGGGTAAACACAAAGCAAACACAATGATAAACACAACAAACACAAGGGTAAACACAAAACAAACACAAGGATAAACACAAAACAAACACAAAGATAAACACAAAACAAACACAAGGATAAACACAAAACAAACACAAGGATAAACAAAATAAACACAAGGATAAACACAAAATAAACACAAGGATAAACAAAATAAACACAAGGATAAACACAAAACAAACACAAAGATAAACACAAAACAAACACAAGGATAAACACAAAATAAACACAAGGATAAACAAAATAAACACAAGGATAAACACAAAACAAACACAAGGATAAGCACAAAACAAACACAAGGATAAACACAAAACAAACACAAGGATAAACACAAAACAAACACAAGGATAAACACAAAACAAACACAAGGATAAACACAAAACAAACACAAGGATGAGCACAAAACAAACACAAGGATAAACACAAAACAAACACAAGGATAAACACAAAACAAACACAAGGATAAACACAAAACAAACACAAGGATAAACACAAAACAAACACAAGGATAAACACAAAACAAACGCAAGGATAAACACAACATAAACACAAGGATAAACACAAAACAAACACAAGGATAAACACAAAACAAACACAAGGATAAACACAACATAAACACAAGGATAAACACAAAACAAACACAAGGATAAACACAAAACAAACACAAGGATAAACACAAAACAAACACAAGGATAAACACAACATAAACACAAGGATAAACACAAAACAAACACAAGGATAAACACAAAACAAACACAACATAAACACAAGGATAAACACAACATAAACACAAGGATAAACACAAAACAAACACAAGGATAAACACAAAACAAACGCAAGGATAAACACAACATAAACACTAGGATAAACACAAAACAAACACAAGGATAAACACAACATAAACACTAGGATAAACACAAAACAAACACAAGGATAAACACAAAACAAACACAAGGATAAACACAAAACAAACGCAAGGATAAACACAACATAAACACAAGGATAAACACAAAACAAACACAAGGATAAACACAAAACAAACGCAAGGATAAACACAACATAACCACAAGGATAAACACAAAACAAACACAAGGATGAGCACAAAACAAACAAAAGGGATACATACACACAAAACATACACAGGTATATAGTGTTTTAAACAGTATTCAGCTAAGGTACTAGAAAAACCAAACATAATGATCACACACAGTTCTTAATGCCTCCTCCCGCGTCTCCCAGAATATATCGTTTGTTTTAAATCTTCTAACCCCCCTCCTTACTCAGTCCTTCACAATATATAAAGAAAAGTCAGTATATACGGTAAGCCAGCGGAAGGCCTCGATCAGGTGACCAAAAGCTCCAACGGCGGGCCACATCATATATGACTCACGTCATGAAACACTTGACCTGTTTCCTGACCAAAACTTTACCATCCATATACAGTACTAAAAATTACATATATGCATAGTAAAAGATTCATGTGTATACATACATTCAGACTACATATGTATATACACTAAAAAAATATACAAGACTTGCACATACACACACATACACACACACATACACACACACACACACACACACACACACACACACACACACACACACACACACACACACACACACACACACACACCACAATACAAGAAGAGTACCTCAGGGGAAGGTAACAGTGTGACTGAGAGACGTCAGAATGGGGTAGGAGTAACAAGCGGGGTGCCACAAGGATCAGTATTAGGCCCAGTGCTGTTCTGGTTAACGTGAGTAACATGCCAGATAGAACTGAAGCAGATATTTTCTTGTTTCCTGGCGATGCAGACCTAATTGGGAGACTTAAAAAAGCAGGAGGGGACAGGGCAAAGACTCCAAAAAAGGCATTGGACTATCTGCAAGATTTGGTCAGACAAGTGGCTGCTTAAGTTCAACCCCAGGTAAATACGTGATCCCCCTTATCTATGATTGTGAATAACAGCGTTATGTATAACACAACACTGTATGTATATGGCAATGTACAACGGTGATTGTATTCTTTTACGGAGTGTAACCGACCGGAAGAAAGTATTAAAAGAAATTAAATAATTGGTTTTTGTGTATTCCCGATCCATTCTCTCAGCCTTGTGTTCTATCATCATTATCATCATCAATAATATTACTACTACTACAACAACTATTATTACTGCTTCTGCAGTAATAATAGGAGGTTTTGTGTGCGAGGGGCTTGGACTTCCAGCAGGCATGCGTGAGCGTGTTTGATAGGAGTGAATGGAGACAAATGGTTTTTAATACTTGACGTGCTGTTGGAGTGTGAGCAAAGTAACATTTATGAAGGGGTTCAGGGAAACCGGCAGGCTGGACTTGAGTCCTGGAGATGGGAAGTACAGTGCCTGCACTCTGAAGGAGGGGTGTTAATGTTGCAGTTTAAAAACTGTAGTGTAAAGCACCCTTCTGGCAAGACAGTGATGGAGTGAATGATGGTGAAAGTTTTTCTTTTTCGGGCCACCCTGCCTTGGTGGGAATCGGCCAGTGTGCTAATAAAATAATAATAATAATAATAATAATAATAATAATAATAATAATAATAATAATAATAAGAAGAAGAAGAAGAAGAAGAAGAAGAAGAAGAAGAAGAAGAAGAAGAAGAAGAAGAAGAAGAAGAAGAAGAAAAAGAAGTAGAAAGATTTTTTTAGGAGCACAATACATGTTTGGCAACAGTTGAATTTGATGTTAAACTGTTCATATGACTGCTACAGCTCTTCTCAATGTGGTCTTAAAAGTAAGTTTGTAAGATAAGTGTAAGTATACACTGTTCTGGGGAGGTAACTGTACAGTATTAGGAACCCAGGATAACCCATGAAAGCCAGTGTGGCTTCCTTCCATTGGAGTCCTATGGTTCTCTTTCCCAGGATGCCATCCACAACAGTCGGCTAACAAGGTACCTGCTTAATACTAAGTGAAGAAGGAGTGCAGGTGTATTAATGTCGTGGGTATACTGACTCTTCCATACGTAGGTCAGTAAGGTGACTACCGAAATCACTTTCGTCCGGTTCAGACCTTGATGTTGTCTGACTCCTGGAGGGTAGTTACTCTTCTTGTTGCTGTCTGACTCCTGGAGGGTAGTTACTCTTCTTGTTGCTGTCTGACTCCTGGAGGGTAGTTACTCTTCTTGTTGCTGTCTGACTCCTGGAGGGTAGTTACTCTTCTTGTTGCTGTCTGACTCCTGGAGGGTAGTTACTCTTCTTGTTGCTGTCTGAGTCCTGGAGGGTAGTTACTCTTCTTGTTGCTGTCTGACTCCTGGAGGATAGTTACTCTTCTTGTTGCTGTCTGACTCCTGGAGGATAGTTACTCTTCTTGTTGCTGTCTGACTCCTGGAGGGTAGTTACTCTTCTTGTTGCTGTCTGAGTCCTGGAGGGTAGTTACTCTTCTTGTTGCTGTCTGACTCCTGGAGGGTAGTTACTCTTCTTGTTGCTGTCTGACTCCTGGAGGGTAGTTATTCTTCTTGTTGCTGTCTGAGTCCTGGAGGGTAGTTACTCTTCTTGTTGCTGTCTGAGTCCTGGAGGGTAGTTACTCTTCTTGTTGCTGTCTGACTCCTGGAGGGTGGTTACTCTTCTTGTTGCTGTCTGAGTCCTGGAGGGTAGTTGCTCTTCTTGTTGCTGTCTGAGTCCTGGAGGGTAGTTACTCTTCTTGTTGCTGTCTTCTCTCCGTCTCTAGTATTACTTTTAATATATTACTGCCACTGGCTCAAAACCCTGACTCCAATTATACTTTTTAATCATCATGATGCTTTGATTCATAAATTCAAGATTCATTTCTTGTTACATGCCATAGTTAGTATAAGCGTAGTGTGTGGACTTCCTAAAATGATATTCTTTGTTCTGGGTTGTTTTCGTTCTTTGTATAGAAAATGGTATTTATATAGAAAGAACAGTGTAATATAGTTAAAATACATTTTATTTTAGATAACATTTAAGATTACCTTTTAAAATATGAAGCTTTGGCTTCGATGCCATCGAATTCAACTCAAATTGGAACATTACGGACGTCGACTATGTCAATAATGTCAACACCATTGTCTGGATCGTCTCCAATACCATCGTTGGAGAAACTGTAGAGGGTCGGAGCCTCGGAGCAGGGAAAGGCCTCGCTGGGGAATGCGCAGGTGAGGGACTTCTGACTGAAGATACTACCCTGGCCACAGATGAAGGAGAAGTGAGCTACCTCCAGCACCTGCAACCAAGTGTCTTTGTTAAGAAACTAAAAATAATAAGATTCACTATTATTAAAGGCACTTTACTATTACTCTTAGTATTGTATTTTAGGTCTGTTTCATTACCACGAGGGTTTTATTAAACTTACAGTTAGCATTGTGTGGAAAAAACAGGTGAATGTATGGGGATTCGAGACGTGGTTGTGGTAGTAGCAGGCCCCACGCAGTACCTGGGTCACGAAGCTTACAACAGGAAAATTTTACAAAGAGCACTTCTGTGACTTGGTTGTACCAGCGGCACCAACTGCGACCCTATTGTCTTCTCCCACAGCCTCAGAAGTTTTCACATGGTACATCTCTTTTTATACCCCTCAAAGCCACGTAGTCCATAGCCTAAGAATCCACAAACTCAAGAAGTTGTGGACTATTTCTCATTAAGGGGAATGACAATAAAGGTACCACGAAAGCTTCTTGAGCTGTAGAAAGAGACAGCACATCACAGTTGGTGCCGCTGATACAGACAGGTCACAGATATGTTTGTAAAATCTTCGTATTTGTAAGCTTCCTGGCTCAGTGAGGCTTGCTGCTCACGTTCGTTACGACTTGTCTTAAGTTTACCAGCAATGTGTGTTCACTGTATATTGCATATTATTCAGATATATTTTATACTGCTTTATATATTCAATATGTTTATTTACGTAGGGGTAACAGTATTGCTGAACTACTGCCACCGCAAGGTAGTCTGAATCCTGATTAGTTCGTCACAAGCTCGCACATGGGTCAGATGGAATGGTCTTCCGTGAAAAAATAGACACAAATGCAATATAATGGGATCCTTTATTGACTACGTTTCGCTCACATAGTGGGCTTTATCAAGTCACAAACAAATCTACCTGGGTGAATAGTACATGAGTGTACACATAGGGTGGAGGGTCAGGTGGAGAATGCTGAGGAGGTTGTATTAGAGACAGACCTGCACGGGATGGGCAAGTATATATGTTGTTTTGTAGGATAACAACATACATACTGTATTTATAAATATATTACTAATTCTTAATTATAGGACATTAACTTTACCTGTTGTGTTTCAACTCATCCCTGACCCTAGACTTGATTTTCTTTATATAGAACAAGGAAGAATGACCCATAAGTGTTTAGCGTATGCTGAAGGCAAATATTAAACTCTTGAATATTAGTAATTTGGAGTTGCTGGGGAAACTCGTGGCGTGTTCCCTCCCTTCCTCAGAGTGAACCTCGGCCGCCTCAGAAATACCTGCACACACCTACCGAGGCAGGGAGAGAAGCAGGGAAGAGATGAGTACTGTTACAGCCACTGAAGGAGGCTGCAAGATTCATCTCGAGGTTCTTCATCAACAATCATCGGTGCCCTCGTTATCATCGAATCATTATGCGGTGAAGTGGTCAGTCAGGTTTCTTGTATCGCCATAACCAGCCAGAGAGTGAAAGTTGTTTAGTTTCCAACCATCACCAGCAGCAGACAGATGTGAGACTTCCTTACCAATCATTATAGCAACACTGACAGATGCGAGTTTGCTTACCTCCCCAGCAATGCCGGTGATTGGCTGACAGACGTGGAAAACAACACATTCGTTGTCTACGTCGGCATAGTAACCATAGGCGCGATTGTGGCAGGAGAAGGTGGTGGCGAGAGAGCGCCCTTTCAGGATGTTCTGGAAGCCGTCAGGCAGCACGTAGGGCATCCTAGCAGACACTGCGACACACAGCAACACCACAGCCACTACCAGCTTCATGATGTCAGCAGCAACAGCCTGTCTGGACAGACACCGAGCTAACGTTAGTTAACGAAGGATCGAGCCTCCACTACTCATTTCGTTTAATGACCCGCACAGGTTACGCTTTCTTCATGAAATAAATAAACTAGATGGGTATTGGTCGCCGTGCTATCCGACAGAGATATCTCCAACTCTCATAAGCTTAGTTCCTTCCACCTCACAAGGAATATGACCAAAAACTGGACTGGGAGACTACAGAAAACCTAAAAACAATAATGATTACAATACTGCCGCCTCTCACATCATGACGTAAGTTGTATTAAGAAGCGCTGGTAGAATCTCGAGCACTGCTTTCCCGGAAGAATTCAGTTACGTACATAAGATCTTTTCCGGGTTACGATACCTAACACATTTCATCGAATATAGAACAAAGGCCATTAAGTTCTTCCACACCATTAAACACAGGTAGACTCCTGACAGGTACATTGTTCACCCAGATGGACCGACAGCCTAGGCTCGTAGAAAACCATCCTCATAAAATTCACCAGCGTTAAATGTTAGAATAAAAGTGACAGATTTGGGCTTGGGAAGCCCAATTAGAACACGATCCTTCCTTTGAGCAAATTAAACTACCGTTAAAAGTTTAAAGCCTACCAGAAGAGGCATTCTCCAGCTTTTACTTGGAATTAATTGATTCCAAGTTTTTTTTAACTATGATAACATATTGCCAAATATGCGCCTATTCATCCTAAATTTATAGGTATTATTCTTCTCTTAATATTCTCAGTCATTAGTGACATAAGCCATTCAAAATAGGCATAGTAAAGATATTTTACTGGAAAAATACCAATTCTCTTAAAAATGAAATTGGCAAATTGCCAGGTACTCACTACCATAACAAAACAATCCCGGCCAATCAGAAGAAGCTTTCTCAGGTTATCTCACAACACCAAGACTGGACACTGACCAGAGGGGCGCCTACACACCACTATGGTTGTATGAACATTTTCCTGGTTACGATACATCAGCGGTGAAAATTTGAGGTCGTATTAGATGAAGCATTTTCAAGTTATAAGCGAAAAAAAGAATTCTCTCAAGTTTTTATTCAATTTTTGTTGACATCACTATAAAATTATTGGTTTTCTCTCCGAAGAAAAGCTGAAGAATTGAAAGAGAGTACATCTGAGTATCTTTATTGGTAGACGTTTTAACAGTCAGTGGTTTTATTAATACAATGATATAATGTAGAAATACATAGTTCAACATACTTCACATTATATCCTTGTATTGTATTGATAAAGTCACTGTTTGGTGAGTCGTCTACAAATAAGATACCCCAGATGTTGTACATGTGTCTAATTCTTCATCTTGTCGCTATTGTCTACCATTTATGTGCGAAAAAAAAAGTTTTAAATAAAAAAACATAGTATCGTTTCTCACTGTTATTATGGTATAAGTCTTGAGGAGGAGAAGCGGGCGGGTTAATCGACCTTTTTAATGAATTAAATGAAGGAATCTTTCCTTGGAGGTATTTTAAGCATAGAATTGATACCAGTAGGTTTTGTGAATATGATACACCACATTACACTGGCCCCCTCCACGCAGCAGTTGAAAACCTCCATCATGACCAGAGTTTCCTTACACTGGAGCAGTGTGGTCTTGACGGCAAGGTTTGTGGACCTCAATACGGCGTAAACCGTCAAGGACTCTATAAACCCTACATGAATACTAGGTCTGTCACATACGGAGCAATATGCCTATGGTGCGTCTTACAAAATAAGATGCAACTACTGCCCGGCTCCGGCTGGGTTACAAGTATCTTTGGCAGGTTAAATCACCACTGCCAGATGTAGACCAAACGAAATGCAAACTTTGCCAGCTGGACAATTGTCACACCTTGCGTCATTATGTACTAGAATGCGTTAAAAATGATTGAATTAGAAACAACTCACTCAGAAATGTTTAAGATATGTCAAAGTATTTTATCCACAGTGGTATATTACAAACCATTCTGGAAAAATACCCTGACTTTGCTCACTGTAAATAAAGCATTACTACTTTTTTTGCATGTGTATGACCTAACTGATGTCTGCATGAATAACTCATTACGATTGTTTCAGATATAAACATAACTAGTTCATTACCACTGTAACTTGTTCAGCTATCAAAACTTTGTGGTCCAGTCCCTGGACCCATTATGTACCTCTGTAATATTTTTGACTTACCGCCCACTTGATGAGTATGAGGTGCATAATAAAAGATATTAAACTAAAAAAAAAAAAGCTCATATATCTTAGAAATATAGAGTTACAGCTTCCCTCCTGCGAGCTTGAATTACCTGCCGGTGTGTCCTTGATATATGTCGATGTGTTCTAGGAATTCAACTTCATATTCTCCCTCGCCTTACTGAACACTTATAAAGAAAAAGAGAGCGACGATCCTCTCCCACTCTACTGCTTCTCCTGTGCAGCTGGAGAAAGTACTGAAGAGTCTGCCTCGGTGATCTCTACTTATAGTGTGGCAGAGGATAGGACAACTATCTCTGTCTAGCGTATTACATGACCACCGGAAGAGTCAGGAATTTGAGAGCGGAGCATTGGCGTATCCCAGGTTATTCCCTTTTTCTTCTTCTTCTTTTCTTCTTCTTTTTTCTTCTTCGTCTTTTTATTCTTCTTCAGCGAACGTGAAATAGCGTGAAAACATGAAGAATATGCCAGCGGGACTGAATGGGACAGATACCATTAGTACTGGCTTGACTTCATGGTTTTGACAGGTTCAACCCTTCACTCGTACTGTATTGTGTATATTAACTATAAAAAAAAATAACTCATATATCCTTTATATTCCACCTCCTCCTCTTCCTCCTTTCCATCTCCACGATTCCCTATCTCAATTCAGCCGCCCTACAGGCCTTTGAGGTCTTCTGGTCCGAGACATTCCACAGTGAGTCGTAAAACTGTCTTGAGGTCCAGCGTTAAGGGATCGTAACTTGTTTCACAATGACTCAGGGAATCTTCGACCCCAGAGCAGGGCACCTGCCAGCTTCAGTAAGTAATTGGAGAGTCGGAGATATTTCTCAACACCAAAATAGACGCCAAGACTACCATTAAATTCCTGCCACCCACATCCCTCACTCCTCTCTGTCGTCGAAAATGATCACCCATGACTATGCTAAATAAATCGGTACCTGACTCGTAGGAAAACGGTACCAGACTCATACAACAAAGATACCAGTCTCACACGACCAGGGTACCAGACTCATACAACAAAGATACCAGTCTCACACGACCAGGGTACCAGACTCATACAACAAAGATACCAGTCTCACACGACCAGGGTACCAGACTCATACAACAAAGATACCAGTCTCACACGACCAGGGTACCAGACTCATACGACCACAACAACAGACTCAGAGAGATTCTTCTAGCATTTTATATTTTCCAACTGAAAAATATCAACGAAGGAATTACCTCATGTTGAAATTATTCAAATCTCTCTTGAGAGGCTTTTGTTAAGCCTAATTTACGCAAATTAAAATTTGTACAGAGGTTTAATAAACTGTGATTTATTGTATCATAAAAGAGAGAAGAACTTTGTTGTAAACATCAAGCGAGCATCATAACTGTATTCCTAGCTCTGATGTACCACCCATACGGATTTACCTGGAGTTGTTTCTGGAGCTCACCGCATCTGCGACCCGGTCCCAAACCAGGCCTCCTGGCTGCTGGCTTGATCGATGAAGCTGTTAGTGCCAGCCACCAGCAGTCCATTGTATGCACCACAACCCCTTGATCAGGAACTGTTCTGAGGAATTTGTCGATTTCCCCCTGGAAGACAGGTAGGTGTTTGATGGTAATCTTCCCTTATGTATGAAGCAAGTCTGTTGAAGAGTCGTGGTCCCTTAACACTTACTGAGTTCTCTTTCTGTGTACTCATTGCCTCCCCGTTTTTGACTGCAGGTATCCTGCACCCCCTGCCAGGCCTCCTCTGTTCACATGTAGTAATTTCAGTATGCAGGTTTAGGATCAACCCCTTCAGTATCTCCTTGGCGTATATTACATAAGAACATAAGACAGAAGGAACACTGCGACAGGCCTACTGACCCATGCGAAGCAGGTCCATTCCAACCCCCTTCCCCGGCCTAGAACAATGACCACCTAGTCAGGCCACTTCCACTTAAGGAAGGAGCACGGCACAAGACCTAGTAGCACAAGCTAGTCAGGTCCAACTCACACCCACCCACACCAACTCATGTATTTATCCAACCTATTTTTAAAACTACACAAGGTCTTAGCTTCTATGACAGTACTTGGGAGTTTGTTCCACTCATCCACCAGGAGGCCTGGTCACAGACCGGGCCGCGGGGGCGTTGACCCCCGGAACTCTCTCCAGGTAAACTCCAGGTAAACTCTATTACCAAACCAGTGCTTTCCTATGTCCTTCCTGAATCTGAACTTTTCCAACTTGAAACCATTGCTGCGAGTCCTGTCTTGGCTGGATATTTTCAGCACGCTATTTACATCCCATTTATTTATCCCTGTTTTCCATTTATACACCTCGATCATATCCCCCCTAATTCTACGCCTTTCGAGAGAGTGCAGATTCAGGGCCCTCAGTCTATCCTCATAGGGAAGATTTCTGATACATGGGATCAACTTTGTCATCCTTCTCTGTACGTTTTCCAGAGCATTTATATCCATTCTGTAATATGGTGACCAGACCTGCGCAGCATAATCTAAATGAGGCCTAACCAAGGATATATAGAGTTGAAGAACAACCTGAGGACTTCTATTATTTACACTTCTTGATATGAAACCAAGGATTCTGTTAGCTTTATTGCAAACACTTATGCACTGTTGTTTTGGTTTCAGATTACTGCTAACCAGAACTCCAAAATCCTTTTCGCAATCAGTAATATTAAGAGCTACACTATTCAGTTTATAAGTGGCGTGGTTATTGTCCTGTCCAACATTTAGAACTTTGCATTTGTCTATATAAAACTGCATCTGCCACTTCTCCGACCACTGCATCAGTCTATTCAAATCATCCTGGAGTGCTCTAATGTCCTCAATAGAATGAACTGGACGGCCTATTTTGGTGTCATCAGCAAATTTGCTTATGTCGCTATTTATTCCTTCATCTATATCACTTATGTAAATTGTGAACAACAAGGTGCCCAACACTGACCCCTGAGGAACACTGCTCGTGACGTGCCCCCACTCTGATTTCTCCCCATTTATGCAAACTCTCTGCTGCCTATTGGTCAACCACACCTCTACCCAGGAAAAAAATTTTCCTCCTATTCCGTGTGCCTTAAGTTTTCTCAAAAGTCTCTGATGTGGAATTCTATCGAAAACCTTACTGAAATCCATATACACAATATCATATTCACTACCATGATCTACCTCCTCAAACACCCTAGCAAAAAAAATTTAGTAAATTCGTAAGACAGGAACGCCCCTTAGTAAAACCGTGTTGAGATTCATTCATCAATTTATGACTATCAAGATGGCTACGAATTGCCTACGTTTCAGTGAGTAAAGTTCAAAGGATTTCAAGTTCTCCCAGTAATTTAGGTACTTGACTGAGTTTATGCGAGCTATGAAGGTTCTCTGCATATTCTCCATCTCGGCAATTTCGCCTGCCATGAAGGGGGCAGTTAGTACGGAGTAATATTCCAGCCTAGATGACCTGAAGAGTCATCACTGGATTGATATCTCTTATTTTGAAGATTCTAGTTATTCAACTCTATCATTTTTCATGCAGTTGCGACAGTGACATTATTGTGTTCCTTGAACGTGAGATCTGACATTATCACTCCCAGGTCTTTCACATTTTAATTATGTTCCATTGAGTGGTTTGAATTTGTCTTGTATTCCGATCTTGTTTTTATTACCTACATTCTTCCATAGTGAAGTAATTGAAATTTGTCCTCACTGAACATCATATTGTTTTAAGTTTAGCGATTATTTCAACGATAATTTTTGTTCTCGGGTTCAGGACCGTGAAGGTCCGTGTTAAGGACGAATGCTACGAAAACAACAACAATAATAATACATTTAGTCCTTAAGAACCTGTGGTTTGCGTCTCTCTCTCTCTCTCTCTCTCTCTCTCTCTCTCTCTCTCTCTCTCTCTCTCTCTCTCTCTCTCTCTCTCTCTCTCTCTCTCTCTCTCTCTCTCTCTCTCTCTCTCTCTTTTTTTTTTTTTTTTTTTTTTTTTTTTTTTTTTTACACATGGTTTGACAAGGTTTAGGATCCCTAGCTTTATTGACAAGCTATTTACAGGTTAAGGATTCCTAACTTTATTGACAAGCTAAGAGCTGTTACCTACATCAGCTCATTTGAAAGCATTTTTATTGTTATGAGACATACAAGTAGGGAACAGGATCAGTTGGAGCCATCTGTGGGCCAGCATTTTCATTTGATCAACTGACGTTATCTCGTTGACATCATTATGCTGAACGAATGTGTTCCATACTCGAGTCATCCTGGGTATGTATGATCTCAGATGGAGTGATGTTCTGGAGAAGGGTACAGCCAGAGTGGAAGTTGCTGCTTTCTGCCCGTCTTGTGGCATAAAAAGCTTGTTTCGCGCTGTCCTCGAAGTGGATCCAAGTGTGGTATTTTGACAATATTGGCCTTGTACATAACAGTAAGGCCACCCACATCCCTCCTATGTTGAAGGCTCTGCTGAAATGACAGATCCATCCAGGATGGGTCCAGGCGAGAGATAAGACGTCTTGCTCTGTTCTCTACTCTGTCAAGCAGTCGCAGATGAGAGGGGGGACAGGCAAACCAAGAAAGTGGAGCATACTCAAGGTGTGAGCGTACTTGTGCCTCGTACAGTATCTTGCAACCCCTACTGTCAAGCAGATCACGAGATCACGAGTGCTAATAAGCTTCCTGGCTGCCTTGTTTGCAAGATTTACAACATGGTTCTTCATGGTTAGTTTGAGTCAAATTTCACCCCAAGGATATCAACTTCTTCTCCAGGTGCCAACATCCTCCCATTCATCCTTACTACTGCACCAGCATTACCATCATGGTGCCTAGAGACGATCATCATTTGCGCTTTTCAGGTGCAAATGTTACTTGCCATCTATTTCCCCAAGCTGATATAGCTCTCAGCTGGTGATTGATGTAGCTTAGAGCAGCTGGCATTTCTTCTCTTGGATAAGTGAATGTCAGTGTACAGTCGTCTGCATATGCATGTGATTCTGGGATGAGATGAAGAAGGTCGTTGAAGTAGACATTCCATAACAGTGGACCCAGCACACTTCCTTGTGGAACGCTTGCCCCAATAGGATGTCTTGCTGATTCAGTTCCCTTGAGGACTACACTTAGAGATCTACTCCATGAAGGTAATCACTGAGGAGACATAGCGTAGAGCCTGCAATTCCCAGTGCTTGAAGTTTTGCTAAGAGGCCCTGGTGCCACACCCGGTCGAAAGCGCCAGCAATGTCCAGTGCTACCACACAGCTGACTTTGGATTCATCCAGTGACTGGTGCCACTTAGTGGAGAGGTTTAACAACAGATCAGCAGCAGAGTAACCTTTCCTGAAGCCATATTGACGATCACAAAGTAGTGAGTGGTAGTCAAAAAAATCTGTCATTTGTCTTGAGATTATTGTCTCAAGGATCTTACCAGTGATTGACAGGAGTGACACTGGTCTGTAGTTGCTGATTTCTGCTCTGCTCTTCTTTTTGTGAACAGGGACTACATTTGCCTCTTTCCATGGAGAGGGCCATTTGCACTGTACTAGGCAGTGCTGAAAGATGCGAGTTAGAGGTGCTGCTAGCTGGTCTGCACATCTTCTCAACAATCTTGGGCTCAACTTGTCTGGGCCCTACAGCCTTTCTTGGTCAAGTGATTTAAGAAGGAAATGCACCTCCTCCTGCCTTATTGTCACCCCTGACAGTTTTGATACAGTTCTTGCAGCTAGCCAAGGAGGGTCCCTTGCTGGATCAGGAACTTGCATTTTGGTAGCAAAGTGTTCAGCAAAGAGGTCCGCTTTCTCTTGACTACTAGTAGAGGTGGTCCCATCCTGTCGATTTAGAGGTGGAATAAGTTCATCAGGCAGATAACCTTGTCTGTCCTTGACCAGGGACCACCAGGTTTTGGAGCCTACCCTACCTGATGCTAACTTTCTTTTAGTGTCCAACTCCCATTTAGCAATGGCCCACTTTTGAACATCACCCATATGCCTACAGGCTTGCATGTGCAAGTTCCTGTTATAGGGTGGTAGGATGTCTCTTATACCTTCGCCATGCTTTGTACTTAGCAGTAGCACCGCTCTACAACGAAAGCCAAACCAAGGCTGATCTGTAGGCTTTGTCACATATTGCCGGTGAGGAATGTGTTCTTGTTGCAGATTAAGGATGTGTCCAGTGAAGGCTTTCACTTGGTTGTCAACATCCCCTGGAGAAGAGCATTCCAGTCGGTGGTGGCGAGCTCAGAGCAAAGGGCTGGCCAATTACCTCTTTCCCATAGCCAGGTTGTGCGTGTGGACTCCTCACCTCGTTCTGTTGGGATCTTAAGTGTGGTAAAAAAACAGCCTTGTGGTCAGACGATCCAACGCACTGAGGGGTTGACAAGTGACTATGCCTTCTGCCAGATCACTCACTACTGGGTCAAGGGAGGAGCCAGAGATATGAGTAGGGAAATCAACAAAGTTTCTCATGTCAAACACTGCAAGAAGGTCATCAAAGTCCCTCTGTATAAGGTGCTGGTTGAGGTCACCAACAATTATAATATGTTGACAGTTGTGTTGTAGCAGAAGGGAGTCAATATTTTCCATTAGGAAGTTGATAGGGTCTGCATGTTGCCACTGAGGTCTGTACATTGCACATGCTAGTACAGAGGTACTAGTGTTTATACAGAGCTTGAAGAACATCATTTCAAGATGTGTAGGGGGTGGCAACATCTATGTGCTGGGCATGAACACTTTTAGAGAAGCACACAGCAACACCACCTCCCTTGCCCGTGCCTGTCTCTTCTCATCCATGAGGTGTAGCCAGCAATTCTTGCAAAATTTTCTGGAGTCCTGTCATCCAAAAATGTTTCAACAACAGCTATCATGTCGGGACGTCGAGTGTTCACAAAGCTATGTGTGAGCTCTCCAACATTAGTAATGAAACCTCTAATGTTGGCCGACAGGATGCTGATAGACTGGCTCCTCATGATGAAGTGGTCAGCTTGAGGTGGTGGGTGTGTAGGGAATGTAAGGTGCCTGCCCTTGAGAGAGGTGGTAGGGTACTGAGGCAGCTGCAGGGATGTAGGTCTGTGGTCTTAGAGAAGGCCCAATCCCACCTGCTGGGCTGGGATAGGAGTAGCTGAGTGGTGACGTGAGAGTGTTTACCAATTCAGAGATCCTGCTGGTTTGTTCTGAGAACAGGTCTCTAAACAGGTGGCCCTGTCTGTCAAGTTCCTTTTTCTTCCGACACTGGTCCTCCTTATGTCCTTTCTTGTAGCAGTAGTTACACCTGGTATCTCGCAGGCAGTTGTTGGCAGAGTGCCCTTCCGTGACAGCGAGAGCACAGCCTAGGTGCCTGGGAGGGTGGACTAGGATTTGTTGTACCTCCTGTGTTTCGCAGATTTGTCCTCGGATTCTGCCACTGGAACTGTGTTAGTGGAGGGTGAGACGGCTGTTGATGTCTTCCTCCACCACGTCCTCCCTCCACGTCCTCTACCCCGCCCTCTACCAGTTCTGACAGATGTGTCCCTGCTGTTCGTATTCGGCGCAGCAGGTGATCAGGTGCAGTGATAGTTCCCTGATCACTAACTGCACCGCTTCTCTGGTGGAGAAACCCTGGCTCAGAGCTTGTTGTCGAAGCACTACTACCAGATTCTAGAATAGCATCGGCAGGTGTGCTGACAGGTGTAGGATCAGAGATGGTATGTGCACTGTCAAGTAGACTGGCAGTGGCTGAAGCAGAGATGTCAGGTGTAGGAGAATTAACAGATCCAAGGCTTCCACGTTTCTGGGAAGAGGGTTTATTCCCTCTGTGGTGGTCAGAGGAATTGTGTTAGAATTCCCAAAGGTAGTGTTTTGAACTCTGTCAGTCTGTGGGACCTTAGCGATGACAGAATTCCACCAGATGTTTCACCCTGAGTTAAGCTCAGTGTGGGACTTCCAGTCTTTGTCAATAGTGTCGCCATCAGCTGAGCAGCTTACGTCACTTAATGTAGGCTTGCACTGACCTTCTACAATAGCTTGTAGGTTATCTAATGATTTGAGGAGCTCATGAAGTGCTTCCCTGTGATGGATTATCTTAGCTGCAACTTTACAACACAGCCCAAGAGGGCAGTCTTGATCTTTGGACAGGAGTCCCTGAGGTAGGACTTCTGAACCCTCCTCCTGTAGCTCCAGGCTTGTATCCACATATACCACAGGATTATGGATATCCTTAAATTTTCTGAAATTTTCAACCTGGCTGCAACAAAATTCTTCTTCTGGAGTGCAATCTGTGTGGCAGTAGTTGGAACAAGTAGGCTCCTTACATCCAAGAAGATCCTTGTCCCTTGTGGTATACCCACAAACACTGCAGTATCTACTGGGACAATAGCCAGATAGCGTAGATAATCTTGCTATTTTGCGGTGTGAAGTCATCCCAGAGGAGGCTTAGGTTTGAAGTTCACAGGAGAGAGAGAGGGTGGGTGGTGATGTCGTGGGTGGGGTGGAGGGTGGGTGGGTGGGGGGTGTTTATAGCCGGTGGGAGTGAGGGTGGGCGGCAGTGGGCCACTAGCTGGAAGTGTTGCCTTCTCACACTCTCTCTCTCTCTCTCTCTCTCTCTCTCTCTCTCTCTCTCTCTCTCTCTCTCTCTCTCTCTCTCTCTCTCTCTCTCTCTCTCTCTCTCTCTCTCTCTCTCTCTCTCTCTCTCTCTCTCTCTCTCTCTCTCTCTCTCTCTCTCTCTCTGTTTTTTTTAGGTTAAGGATCCCTAACTTTATTGACAAGCTAAGAGCTGTTACCTACATCAGCTCATTTGAAAGCATTTTTATTGTTATGAAACATACAAGTAGGGAACAGCATGAAGTTGGAGCCATCTGTGGGCCAGCATTTTCATTTGATCAACTGACTTTATCTCGTTGACATTATAATGCTCTCCCCCCCCCCCATCTCTCTCTCTCTCTCTCTCTCTCTCTCTCTCTCTCTCTCTCTCTCTCTCAAAATATCAACAGGAAGCCGCCTCCAGTACCTCAGCTTAGTAAGGTCAACTGCTTTTGAGGGACGATGATGACCCTACGCCCCTGGTGGCAGAGGATCTACGCAGCTCCCACCACTGGCAGGCTCCCAGTCCCCAGGCCAGCCAAGCATTACTGATAATTATATTCAACATTCATATAAACTATTGTTTGATTTCACACACACACACGTACACATTCGGGGCCAGGAGCTGTGAATCGACCCCTGCAACCATATACACCTGGAGAGGGTTTCGGGGATCAACGCCCCCGCGGCCAGGTCTATGACCAGACTTCATGGTGAATCAGGGCCTGATCATCCAGACTGTTACCTTTGGCCACACGTTAACCGACGTACGAACCACAGCCCAGCTGATCAGGTACTGACTTTAGGTGCCTGTCCAAAGCCTTCTTGAAGACAGCCAGGGGCCTATTGGTAATCCCCCTTATATATGCTGGGAGGCAGCTGAAAAGTCTTGGGCCCTTGACATTTATTGTGTTATCTCTTATCGTTCTAGTGGCGCCCCTGCTTTTAACTGGGGGGATGTTGCATCGCCTGCAGAGTCTTTTGCTTTCACAGGGAGTGATTTTTGTGTGCACATGTGGTACTAATCTCTCTAGGGTTTTCCAAGTGTAAATAATCATATATCTCTCCCGCCTGCGTTCCAGGGAATACAGATTCAGGAACTTCAAGCGCTCCCAGTAATTGAGGTGTTTTATCTCCGTTATGCGCGCCGTGAAGGTTCTCTGTACATTTTCTAGGTCAGCAATTTCACCTGCCTTGAAAGGTGCTGTTAGTGTGCAGCAATATTCCAGCATAGATAGAACAAGCGACCTGAAGAGTGTCATCATGGGCTTGGCATCCCTAGTTTTGAAGGTTCTCATTATCCATCCTGTCATTTTTCTAGCAGATGCGACTGACACAATATTGTGGTCTTTGAAAGTGAGATCCGCTGACATTATCACTCCCAAGTCTTTTACATTAGTTTTTCACTCTGTTGCGTGGTTGGAATTTGCTTTATATTCCGATATAGTTTTAATTTCTTGACGTTTTCCATATCGGAGTAATTGAAATTTCTCTTCATTGAAATTCATATTGTTTTCTGCGGCCCATTTAAAGATTTGGTTGATGTCCGCCTGGAGTCTTGCAGTGTCTTCAGTGGAGGACACTGTCATGCAAATTCGGGTGTCATCTGCAAAGGAAGACACGGTGTGTTTAGGTGATTATACACATACATACATACACAGAGCCGTTTTCCCAGCTAACATACTGATGCGTTTCCATTGGGATCCTTGGTTATCCTGGGTTACTAACTCTCCGGTGTCCATAATACAAAGATAGTCAGGGGCTTCTTTCATTTTCTTCCTTGCTAGGCGTGGTTACTCATCCATCACCCGCTACCCAGTGTCAGTGGATGAGCTGGAGAGGCTTGAACACTTTAGCTGTTTCGTCTGTGTGAAAGTGATTTTATCCCCAGACCACTTTTTTTTATATGGAGTTCCCCAATACTTTCACCTTTTTCCTCTTAACAACTTCCTGCGAGAGAGTTGTAGGGTGTGTAGGCTGCCGCTACCTGCTACTCACACTCTCTCCCTCACGCTTCCTACACTCTCTCCCTCACGCTTCCTACACTCTCTCCCTCACGCTTCCTACACTCTCTCCTTCACGCTTCCTACACTCTCTCCCTCACGCTTCCTTCACCCTCACGCTTCCTACACTCTCTCCCTCACGCTTCCGTCACCCTCACGCTTCCTACACTCTCTCCCTCACGCTTCCTACACTCTCTCCCTCACGCTTCCTACACTCTCTCCCTCACGCTTCCTTTACTCTCTCCCTCACACTTCCTACACTCTCTCCCTCACGCTTCCTTCACTCTCACGCTTCCTACACTCTCTCCCTCACGCTTCCTACACTCTCTCCCTCACGCTTCCTACACTCTCTCCCTCACGCTTCCTACACTCTCTCCCTCACGCTTCCTTCACCCTCACGCTTCCTACACTCTCTCCCTCACGCTTCCTACACTCTCTCCCTCACGCTTCCTACACTCTCTCCCTCACGCTTCCTACAGTCTCTCCCTCACGCTTCCTACACTCTCTCCCTCACGCTTTCTACACTCTCCCTCACGCTTCCTTCACTCTCTCCCTCACCCTTCCTACACTCTCTCCCTCACGCTTCCTTCACTCTCTCCCTCACGCTTCCTTCACTCTCTCCCTCACGCTTCCTTCACTCTCTCCCTCACGCTTCATTCACTCTCCCTCACGCTTCCTTCACTCTCTCCCTCACGCTTCCTTCACTCTCTCCCTCACGCTTCCTTCACTCTCACGCTTCCTACACTCTCTCCCTCACGCTTCCTTCACTTTCTCTCAAGCTTCCTTCACTCTCTCTGAGGCTTCCTTCACTCTCTCTCAAGCTTCCTTCACTCTCTCTCTCAAGCTTCCTTCACTCTCTCTCTCAAGCTTCCTTCACTCTCTCTCTCCTTCACATCTCCCTCCCCCTCTCTCTCCTTCTCCTGGTCGAGGTGAATCTTCAAGGTAAACAACGCTCACTAGAGGTCAGTCGGATCATCTGCCTTGTGTTCTGTCCTCCAGACAGGACAGGTGACCATTTTTTTTTTACTTAAGTTTATTTACAGGTACATATAAGAACAATTATCATACATAGTTTAACAAATGTGTAAATTACTTATATTGGATACACTAGCAATGTGGTGCTACCGTATTCTGTATGATGGTTACATAGTGGGTACACAAACAGGCCAAGTTCCCTGTCGTATTCCATCACACAGGATGGGTTACATACAAAGGCTCCATACATGGGTTACATAAAGTATTCCATTAAAGGCTCATCAGATATGGGAACTTGAAAGGTGTCGGTAGGAGAAAGTGAGAAAACGATGAGGTGTATTAGGGTGACTTGGAGCTTAGAAATGTCAGATGACGAGACACATCGTCAGAGGATGACAAAAAAGACGAGTTATCCCGGGCACTTCCTGATCAGCCGGGATGCAGGACTTACGTTGACTAGCGTGCTGCTAACATTAATAACCTGACTGATCAGGCCATCAACCAGGAGCCCTGGTTCAGAACCGGGTAACAGCACTGACTCCCAGAACCATCAAGAAGTAGACAATAGTGAAGACTCATGTAACACAACACGTCCCTCAATAAACAACGTCTCGCTCTAAGGAGAACCGTTTTTCTGTGCCTTTGGAGCGAAATGTCGTCCCAGCAAAGATTTTTTCTGCTACATGTATCTTTCCACTGCCTTCACCCATCAGGTGGATTGAACTCACGAAATCGTAATACACGACTGCAGACAAACCAGGGAACGGGTGAGGTTTGAACGCTATGGGTTCAAACCCCACGCATTCCGTGGTTAGGTAGATAGAAGTCTTGAGGGTCGAGACTCAGCTCTTGACCCATCTTGACTCAAATCTTAGGTATTTGGAAACTTCGCAAGCACACAACATCAGTCACCTTGCCCAATTTCATCCACTCATCCACTTGTTTATAAGCCTGGTGGGAGACCCACTCTACACACCCTGGTTGAGAGGTTCGAGCTTACTCCTGGGTGCAGGTGTGGTCGGACACACACTCCACACACCCTGGTTGGGAGGTTTGGGCTTACACCTGGGAGCAGGTGTGTGGAAGACCCACTCCACACACCCTAAGGCTATAGAGGATGTGTTTTGTCAAGGCCTCTAGAGCCTGGCCAGTGTTGTCTAACATGATCATGTATCCTCCCCCTCATGTCCCCTGATGTTGCTATTCCTACTTTCGTAGTTACTGTAGTTGCTGCTGCAGTAGTAATTGCTTCTGTTGCTGCTGTTGTTGCTTTTGCTGTTGTTGATGCTTTCGTTGTTACTTTTGCTGCTACAATCGTTGCTGCTGATGTTGCTGGAAATGAATTCCTTCAAATCAGAATGGGAAGCAACAAACAGTACGAAAATGACAGAGTAATGAAGACAACGAATAAACCAAAACAACTACACAGTGACATCAGTTAAAACAACGTCACAGTGACATCAGTTAAAACAACGTCACAGTGACATCAGTTAAAACAACGTCACAGTGACATCAGTTAAAACAACTAGCGGTAAATGATCACGCAACCAGTAAAAACAATGAAGAGGTGGGATGGACTCATAGTAAGAGGAAGAGGAGGATTTGGAGGGGAGAGGGTCACTTACATAGGAGGATAGGAAGAGGGAGAAGGGAAGAACTCGCTGAGAATGATAGGGAGAAGCTGGGGGGGGGAGAGAAGGATCATTCACTGAGAATGGCAGGTAAACATTACTAAGGGCTCTCTCAAAGCTGCCACGAAGTCTTCACGATAGAGACAACACTGCGACCTGAAACTGGGAAGGTAAGCTCTGCGTACGATCCTATAGAATATAGAAGAGGAAGATTATATTAGGATTATTAACCCGTAGGGTTAGTGAACTAAAATAACCCAACAAAGCCACTGTCATCAGGCTTTTTTTTTTTTTTTTTGGCTAATCTCCACTGGCCTTTCCGTAATCCTCTCACAAGATGCGACCTTACAAAAGTCGGCTAACACCCGGGTACCTACTTGCTGCTAGGTGATTAAGGGGCGGGTGTAAGGAAACATGAACTACGACCCCTCAATTGTGAGCTGAGACGACACATGAACCACGAGCAGAACAGTAGAGAAAATAAAAAGCAACTAACATAAAATAAAATAAGAGAAGTATTGTAAGACCCACCTACCAGACAGCACCAATAAAGATGGAGAAAGAAGGACGGACAAGGCGTGAGAAAGTCTTGGCATTTTCGGCAAACAGAGAGAGGGCGACCACTGGTCGGCCCTGAACGGACCCTCCAGCATCCTTGAATCTTGGAGGCGGAGGATTCATCCCTGACACCCCTGGGTCTTGCCAAGGACCAAGGGGGTCCCCGCCTGGTCCTTCATAACCATAAAATGCGTTAGTACTCTCGGCCAATCACGGACCAGCGGTGCTGTGGTTCCTGGGATGGGGATGGGGCGTATATAAAGGACAGGACAGCAGCGTTTCCCCAATACTAGAAGGTACTTATCCAGGTGGGTAGTAGGCCTACTGCTGCTTCCAGTTCCGTGGTCGTAGCAACACGCGGATATAAACTAAGGACACTGTGATTACTCTGAATTCGCTGCGATTACTTGTATAAAACACCGGGAACTCCTTTAAGACTTACTATGACTGTTTATGTAATACGAAGATAACCCGCATATACAAACTTATGCGACGTTATGGTCTGACTTGGACCATAATATATATACATATATATATATATACATATATATATATATATATATATATATATATATATATATATATATATATATATATATATATAATATATATATATATATATATATATATATATATATATATATATATATATATATATATATATATATATATATATATATATATATATGTATATATATACGACTTGTTAATGGTCCAAATAGGACGGAAAACGTCATCATGAGTATGTGTCCTGTACTGTCCCAGTCGCTGTACTCAGCCTTTTTATTCTTTACTGTTTATATAAATTCCTGTGATTACTTGTATATTATCGTAGTACAGGAGAATATACACCGACGGTGTATAACTGACGGTGTATAACTGATGGTGTATAACTGACGGTGTATAACTGACGGTGTATAACTGACGGTGTATAACTGACGGTGTATAACTGACAGTGTATAACTGACGGTGTATAACTGACGGTGTATAACTGACAGTGTATAACTGACGGTGTATAACCGACGGTGTATAACTGACGGTGTATAACTGACGGTGTATAACTGACGGTGTATAACTGACGGTGTATAACTGACGGTGTATAACTGACGGTGTATAACTGACGGTGTATAACTGACGGTGTATAACTGACAGTGTATAACCGACGGTGTATAACTGACGGTGTATAACTGACGGTGTATAACCGACAGTGTATAACTGACGGTGTATAACTGACGGTGTATAACTGACAGTGTATAACTGACAGTGTATAACTGACGGTGTATAACTGACGGTGTATAACTGACGGTGTATAACTGACGGTGTATAACTGACGGTGTATAACTGACGGTGTATAACTGACAGTGTATAACTGACGGTGTATAACTGACAGTGTATAACTGACGGTGCATAACTGACGGTGTATAACTGACAGTGTATAACTGACAGTGTATAACTGACAGTGTATAAACGGTGTATAACTGACGGTGTATAACTGACGGTGTATAACTGACAGTGTATAAACGGTGATGGTGTATAACTGACGGTGTATAACTGACGGTGTATAACTGACGGTGTATAACTGACAGTGTATAACTGATGGTGTATAACTGACGGTGACTGGTGTATAACTGACAGTGTATAACTGACAGTGTATCACGGACGGTGTATACCTGACGGTGTATAACTGACAGTGTATAACTGACGGTGTATAACTGACGGTGTATAACTGACTGTGTATAACTGACGGTGTATAACTGACGGTGTATAACTGACGGTGTATAACTGACGGTGTATAACTGACGGTGTATAACTGACAGTGTATAACTGGTGTATAACTGACGGTGTATAACTGACGGTGTATAACTGACGGTGTATAACTGACGGTGTATAACTGACTGACGGTGTATAACTGACGGTGTATAACTGACGGTGTATAACTGACGGTGTATAACTGACGGTGTATAACTGACAGTGTATAACTGACGGTGTATAACTGACTAACGGTGTATAACTGACTGACAGTGTATAACTGACGGTGTATACTGACAGTGTATAACTGACAGTGTATAACTGACAGTGTATAACTGACGGTGTATAACTGACGGTGTATAACTGACGGTGTATAACTGACAGTGTATAACTGACGGTGTATAACTGACGGTGTATAACTGACGGTGTATAACTGACGGTGTATAACTGACAGTGTATAACTGACGGTGTATAACTGACGGTGTATAACTGACGGTGTATAACTGACGGTGTATAACTGACGGTGTATAAATGACGGTGTATAACTGACAGTGTATAACTGACAGTGTATAACTGACGGTGTATAACTGACGGTGTATAACTGACGGTGTATAACTGACAGTGTATAACTGACGGTGTATAACTGACAGTGTATAACTAACGGTGTATAACTGACGTTGTATAACTGACAGTGTATAACTGACGGTGTATAACTGACGGTGTATAACTGACGGTGTATAACTGACGGTGTATAACTGACGGTGTATAACTGACGGTGTATAACTGACGGTGTATAACTGACAGTGTATAACTGACGGTGTATAACTGACAGTGTATAACTGACGGTGCATAACTGACGGTGTATAACTGACAGTGTATAACTGACAGTGTATAACTGACAGTGTATAACGGACGGTGTATAACTGACGGTGTATAACTGACAGTGTATAACTGATGGTGTATAACTGACGGTGTATAACTGACGGTGTATAACTGACGGTGTATAACTGACAGTGTATAACTGATGGTGTATAACTGACGGTGTATAACTGACAGTGTATAACTGACAGTGTATAACTGACGGTGTATAACTGACGGTGTATAACTGACAGTGTATAAATGACGGTGTATAACTGACGGTGTATAACTGACGGTGTATAACTGACGGTGTATAACTGACGGTGTATAACTGACGGTGTATAACTGAGTGTATAACTGACGGTGTATAACTGACAGTGTATAACTGACAGTGTATAACTGACGGTGTATAACTGACGGTGTATAACTGACAGTGTATAACTGACAGTGTATAACTGACGGTGTATAACTGACGGTGTATAACTGACAGTGTATAACTGACGGTGTATAACTGACGGTGTATAACTGACGGTGTATAACTGACGGTGTATAACTGACAGTGTATAACTGACGGTGTATAACTGACGGTGTATAACTGACGGTGTATAACTGACGGTGTATAACTGACGGTGTATAACTGACGGTGTATAACTGACGGTGTATAACTGACAGTGTATAACTGACAGTGTATAACTGACGGTGTATAACTGACGGTGTATAACTGACGGTGTATAACTGACAGTGTATAACTGACGGTGTATAACTGACAGTGTATAACTAACGGTGTATAACTGACGTTGTATAACTGACAGTGTATAACTGACGGTGTATAACTGACAGTGTATAACTGACAGTGTATAACTGACAGTGTATAACTGACGGTGTATAACTGACGGTGTATAACTGACGGTGTATAACTGACAGTGTATAACTGACGGTGTATAACTGACGGTGTATAACTGACGGTGTATAACTGACGGTGTATAACTGACAGTGTATAACTGACGGTGTATAACTGACGGTGTATAACTGACGGTGTATAACTGACGGTGTATAACTGACGGTGTATAAATGACGGTGTATAACTGACAGTGTATAACTGACAGTGTATAACTGACGGTGTATAACTGACGGTGTATAACTGACGGTGTATAACTGACAGTGTATAACTGACGGTGTATAACTGACAGTGTATAACTAACGGTGTATAACTGACGTTGTATAACTGACAGTGTATAACTGACGGTGTATAACTGACGGTGTATAACTGACGGTGTATAACTGACGGTGTATAACTGACAGTGTATAACTGACGGTGTATAACTGACGGTGTATAACTGACGGTGTATAACTGACAGTGTATAACTGACAGTGTATAACTGACGGTGTATAACTGACGGTGTATAACTGACGGTGTATAACTGACAGTGTATAACTGACGGTGTATAACTGACGGTGTATAACTGACGGTGTATAACTGACAGTGTATAACTGACGGTGTATAACTGACGGTGTATAACTGACGGTGTATAACTGACGGTGTATAACTGACGGTGTATAACTGACGGTGTATAAATGACGGTGTATAACTGACAGTGTATAACTGACAGTGTATAACTGACGGTGTATAACTGACGGTGTATAACTGACGGTGTATAACTGACAGTGTATAACTGACGGTGTATAACTGACGGTGTATAACTGACGGTGTATAACTGACAGTGTATAACTGACGGTGTATAACTGACAGTGTATAACTAACGGTGTATAACTGACGTTGTATAACTGACAATGTATAACTGACGGTGTATAACTGACAGTGTATAACTGACAGTGTATAACTGACAGTGTATAACTGACGGTGTATAACTGACGGTGTATAACTGACAGTGTATAACTGACAGTGTATAACTGACGGTGTATAACTGACGGTGTATAACTGACGGTGTATAACTGACAGTGTATAACTGACGGTGTATAACTGACAGTGTATAACTGACAGTGTATAACTGACAGTGTATAACTGACGGTGTATAACTGACAGTGTATAACTGACAGTGTATAACTGACGGTGTATAACTGACGGTGTATAACTGACAGTGTATAACTGACAGTGTATAACTGACGGTGTATAACTGACGGTGTATAACTGACGGTGTATAACTGACGGTGTATAACTGACGGTGTATAACTGACGGTGTATAACTGACAGTGTATAACTGACAGTGTATAACTGACGGTGTATAACTGACAGTGTATAACTGACGGTGTATAACTGACGGTGTATAACTGACAGTGTATAACTGACAGTGTATAACTGACGGTGTATAACTGACGGTGTATAACTGACGGTGTATAACTGACAGTGTATAACTGACGGTGTATAACTGACAGTGTATAACTGACGGTGTATAACTGACAGTGTATAACTGACAGTGTATAACTGACGGTGTATAACTGACGGTGTATAACTGACAGTGTATAACTGACGGTGTATAACTGACGGTGTATAACTGACGGTGTATAACTGACAGTGTATAACTGACGGTGTATAACTGACGGTGTATAACTGACGGTGTATAACTGACGGTGTATAACTGACAGTGTATAACTGACGGTGTATAACTGACGGTGTATAACTGACGGTGTATAACTGACAGTGTATAACTGGCGGTGTATAACTGGCGGTGTATAACTGACGGTGTATAACTGACGGTGTAGCACTGACAGTGTATAACTGACGGTGTATAACTGACGGTGTATAACTGACAGTGTATAACTGACGGTGTATAACTGACAGTGTATAACTGACGGTGTATAACTGACAGTGTATAACTGACGGTGTATAACTGACAGTGTATAACTGACGGTGTATAACTGACAGTGTATAACTGGCGGTGTATAACTGACGGTGTATAACTGACGGTGTAGCACTGACAGTGTATAACTGACAGTGTATAACTGACGGTGTATAACTGACGGTGTATAACTGACGGTGTATAACTGACAGTGTATAACTGACGGTGTATAAATGACGGTGTATAACTGACAGTGTATAACTGACGGTGTATAACTGACAGTGTATAACTAACGGTGTATAACTGACGGTGTATAACTGACGGTGTAGCACTGACAGTGTATAACTGACAGTGTATAACTGGCGGTGTATACAATGAGAGTGTTAGTGTTAGAAGTTATTATGTTAGTGTTAGAATTTATTGTGTTAGTGTTAGAAGTTACTGTGTTATTGTTAGAAGTTACTGTGTTAGTGTTAGAAGTTACTGTGTTAGTGTTACAGGTTATTGTGTTGGTGTTAGAAGTTACTGTGTTAGTGTTACAGGTTATTGTGTTGGTGTTAGAAGTTACTGTGTTAGTGTTACAGGTTATTGTGTTGGTGTTAGAAGTTACTGTGTTAGTGTTAGAAGTTACTTTGTTAGTGTTAGAAGTTACTGTGTTAGTGTTAGAAGTTACTGTGTTAGTGTTACAGGTTATTGTGTTGGTGTTACAGGTTATTGTGTTGGTGTTAGAAGTTACTGTGTTAGTGTTAGAAGTTACTGTGTTAGTGTTACAGGTTATTGTGTTGGTGTTAGAAGTTACTGTGTTAGTGTTAGAAGTTACTGTGTTAGTGTTAGAAGTTACTGTGTTAGTGTTACAGGTTATTGTGTTGGTGTTAGAAGTTACTGTGTTAGTGTTAGAAGTTACTGTATTAGTGTTAGAAGTTACTGTGTTAGTGTTAGAATTTATTGTGTTAGTGTTAGAATTTATTGTGTTAGTGTTAGAATTTATTGTGTTAGTGTTAGAAGTTACTGTGTTAGTGTTAGAATTTATTGTGTTAGTGTTAGAATTTATTGTGTTAGTGTTAGAATTTATTGTGTTAGTGTTAGAATTTATTGTGTTAGTGTTAGAAGTTACTGTGTTAGTGTTAGAAGTTACTGTCTTAGTGTTAGAATTTATTGTGCTAGTGTTAGAATTTATTGTGTTAGTGTTAGAATTTATTGCGTTAGTGTTAGAATTTATTGTGTTAGTGTTAGAGGTTATTGTGTTAAAGGTTACTGTGTTAGTGTTAGAAGTTACTGTGTTAGTGTTAGAGGTTATTGTGTTAGTGTTAGATGTTATTGTGTTAGCGTTAGATGTTACTGTGTTAGTGTTAGAGGTTATTGTGTTAGTGTTAGAGATTATTGTGTTAGTGTTAGAGGTTATTGTGTTAGTGTTAGATGTTACTGTGTTAGTGTTAGAGGTTATTGTGTTAGTGTTAGAGGTTATTGTGTTAGTGTTAGAGATTATTGTGTTAGTGTTAGAGGTTATTGTGTTAGTGTTAGAGGTTATTGTGTTAGTGTTAGAGGTTATTGTGTTAGTGTTAGAGATTATTGTGTTAGTGTTAGAGGTTATTGTGTTAGTGTTAGATGTTACTGTGTTAGTGTTAGAGGTTATTGTGTTAGTGTTAGAGGTTATTGTGTTAGTGTTAGAGATTATTGTGTTAGTGTTAGAGGTTATTGTGTTAGTGTTAGATGTTACTGTGTTAGTGTTAGAGGTTATTGTGTTAGTGTTAGATGTTACTGTGTTAGTGTTAGAGGTTATTGTGTTAGTGTTAGAGGTTATTGTGTTAGTGTTAGAGATTATTGTGTTAGTGTTAGAGGTTATTGTGTTAGTGTTAGAGGTTATTGTGTTAGTGTTAGATGTTACTGTGTTAGTTTTAGAGGTTATTGTGTTAGTGTTAGAGGTTATTGTGTTAGTGTTAGATGTTACTGTGTTAGTGTTAGAGGTTATTGTGTTAGTGTTAGATGTTACTGTGTTAGTGTTAGAGGTTATTGTGTTAGTGTTAGAGGTTATTGTGTTAGTGTTAGATGTTACTGTGTTAGTGTTAGAGGTTATTGTGTTAGTGTTAGATGTTACTGTGTTAGTGTTAGAGGTTATTGTGTTAGTGTTAGAGGTTATTGTGTTAGTGTTAGATGTTACTGTGTTAGTGTTAGAGGTTATTGTGTTAGTGTTAGAGGTTATTGTGTTAGTGTTAGATGTTACTGTGTTAGTGTTAGAGGTTATTGTGTTAGTGTTAGATATTACTGTGTTAGTGTTAGAGGTTATTGTGTTAGTGTTAGATGTTACTGTGTTAGTGTTAGAGGTTATTGTGTTAGTGTTAGAGGTTATTGTGTTAGTGTTAGATGTTACTGTGTTAGTGTTAGAGGTTATTGTGTTAGTGTTAGAGGTTATTGTGTTAGTGTTAGAGGTTATTGTGTTAGTGTTAGATGTTACTGTGTTAGTGTTAGAGGTTATTGTGTTAGTGTTAGAGGTTATTGTGTTAGTGTTAGATGTTACTGTGTTAGTGTTAGAGGTTATTGTGTTAGTGTTAGAGGTTATTGTGTTAGTGTTAGATGTTACTGTGTTAGTGTTAGAGGTTATTGTGTTAGTGTTAGATGTTACTGTGTTAGTGTTAGAGGTTATTGTGTTAGTGTTAGAGGTTATTGTGTTAGTGTTAGATGTTACTGTGTTAGTGTTAGAGGTTATTGTGTTAGTGTTAGAGGTTATTGTGTTAGTGTTAGAGGTTATTGTGTTAGTGTTAGAGGTTATTGTGTTAGTGTTAGAGGTTATTGTGTTAGTGTTAGAGGTTATTGTGTTAGTGTTAGAGGTTATTGTGTTAGTGTTAGATGTTACTGTGTTAGTGTTAGATGTTACTGTGTTAGTGTTAGAGGTTATTGTGTTAGTGTTAGAGGTTATTGTGTTAGTGTTAGAGGTTATTGTGTTAGTGTTAGATGTTACTGTGTTAGTGTTAGAGGTTATTGTGTTAGTGTTAGATGTTACTGTGTTAGTGTTAGAGGTTATTGTGTTAGTGTTAGAGGTGATTGTGTTAGTGTTAGAGATTATTGTGTTAGTGTTAGAGGTTATTGTGTTAGTGTTAGATGTTACTGTGTTAGTGTTAGAGGTTATTGTGTTAGTGTTAGAGGTTATTGTGTTAGTGTTAGAGGTTATTGTGTTAGTGTTAGAGGTTATTGTGTTAGTGTTAGAGGTTATTGTGTTAGTGTTAGAGGTTATTGTGTTAGTGTTAGAGATTATTGTGTTAGTGTTAGATGTTATTGTGTTAGTGTTAGAGGTTATTGTGTTAGTGTTAGAGGTTATTGTGTTAGTGTTAGAGATTATTGTGTTAGTGTTAGATGTTACTGTGTTAGTGTTAGAGGTTATTGTGTTAGTGTTAGAGGTTATTGTGTTAGTGTTAAAGATTATTGTGTTAGTGTTAGAGGTTATTGTGTTAGTGTTAGAGGTTATTGTGTTAGTGTTAGATGTTATTGTGGTAGTGTTAGAGGTTATTGTGTTAGTGTTAGAGGTTATTGTGTTAGTGTTAGAGGTTATTGTGTTAGTGTTAGAGGTTATTGTGTTAGTGTTAGAGGTTATTGTGTTAGTGTTAGAGGTTATTGTGTTAGTGTTAGATGTTATTGTGTTAGTGTTAGATGTTATTGTGTTAGTGTTAGAGGTTATTGTGTTAGTGTTAGAGGTTATTGTGTTAGTGTTAGAGGTTATTGTGTTAGTGTTAGAGGTTATTGTGTTAGTGTTAGATGTTATTGTGTTAGTGTTAGAGGTTATTGTGCTAGTGTTAGATGTTACTGTGTTAGTGTTAGAGGTTATTGTGTTAGTGTTAGAGGTTATTGTGTTAGTGTTAGATGTTACTGTGTTAGTGTTAGATGTTACTGTGTTAGTGTTAGAGGTTATTGTGTTAGTGTTAGAGGTTATTGTGTTAGTGTTAGAGGTTATTGTGTTAGTGTTAGAGGTTACTGTGTTAGTGTTAGAGGTTACTGTGTTATTATTAGAGGTTACTGTGTTAGTGTTAGAGGTTACTGTGTTAGTGTTAGAGGTTACTGTGTTAGTGTTAGGGGCTACTGTGTTAGTATTAGAGGCTATTGTGTTAGTGTTAGAGGTTACTGTGTTATTATTGGAAGTTACTTTGTTAATGTTAGAGGTTACTGTGTTGGTGTTAGAGGTTACTGTGTTAGTGTTAGAGGTTACTGTGTTAGTGTTAGAGGTTACTGTGTTAGTGTTAGAGGTTACTGTGTTATTATTAGAGGTTACTGTGTTAGTGTTAGAGGTCAGGTGTGTTGATGATGGGTGGTACTCGTCTGTGCTAAACAGACTTGAAATTTCTCTTTCTCATGCAGTGTCAGCCGAAGTCATGTCCCGCTTAGCACTGGTCGCGGTCCTCGTCTTGGCCTCCGTCGCCACTGCTCGCATGCCCTACCAGTTACCTGCGGACGTGGAACAGTACTTATCGTCTCCCATCCAGACCACCTTCTCCTGCGACAACTTACCCTACGGCTACTACGCCGACGTAGACAACAACTGCGAGCTCTTCCACGTGTGCTTCCCCGTCGCTGATGAGATCGGTGCCTTGGTGGAGACGGCGCACTTTACCTTCGCGTGTGGCAATGAGACCGTCTTCGACCAGGAGTCCCTTGTTTGCTCCCACAAGGACCTCTCTTTTCCTTGTTCGGAGGCGCGAACCCTCTACGAACTCTCCAACTCTGAGTTCTTCAGGATCCCCGAGGACATATAAGATGGACTTGCCTGTTCTTCATGATCCATGGGGAGATAGGAGGTGGAGATGCCTATCCTTTGGGATCGCCTAGAAGATCTAAAATTCATTTATCTCTTCAGGATTCACTAGGAGATCTAGAAATCTGTTCTCCAAGAACCTCGAGGTCTAAGAATATTTTCTTCAGGAGCGTCATGAGATCTAAAATTTCTTCAAGAATCTCGAGATCTAAGCATACGTTCTTCAGGAACTCTGAGGAGATATATGATTCACTTGCCTCTTCTTCCAGACTCCTGCTACAAGTTCTGACGACAGATATTTCCAGCTGCTGTAGTTCAGCTTTTGACATCAGTTTCAATTTCAGAACCAAGAGTATCTTTCCCTAAATTCACTGGTTCATTCTGTGTGAGGAGCTTCAGATCTGATTACCCTTAGTGTGCCTGGGTAGCAGTGCCAGTTACCTATTTGCACCTACTGGAGCTATGCTCGCGGTGTCCTGTCTTCAGTGCTCGCAGCTACATAAGCAATGCCTACTAGTGTCCCGTGTTCCATCGATCATATAATTATTCTGTTAATGTCCAATGGTTGTTGTACTATCATCTTCGGTGCCCAGTTCATTGTTCAGTCACACTATAAAAAAAAAATCGTATGTGTTCGTGTTTGTGTGCAGTGGGCTGCGTTTCAAAACTTATTTGCAAATAAAAGTGTTACAGAAATAATGTTTTAATTGCAGTACTAGTTGCTTACTGGACGTCACTCGAACCCAACTCTCAGGTCAACTGTATTCCTCAGCTTCAACTCTCATTTGTACTAATGTGAGATGAGTGTTACAGAATTAATAACAATTAACAATAAGAGAAGGATAAAGAACTTGGAAGACATAATAATATTCCCCTGGATATTTTTTTTTTAATTTTGTAGAGAATATAACAATTTTATTTAGTCACCATTTTTTTTAATTATCGTCATTTTTTGGATGCTTGCACTCATCACGTGGAAATCCTCCAGCAGGTCTGGAGTTTCTTACAAATTGGTATTTTGGCCAAGATATGACTTCCTGCAGGACTGGACGTCACATCCTGGGCATTATAATCTTAGAAAGTGACATCCATTAGTCAAGTAACACTTATCGACAACGCAGTTAAAAGTATTTCGCCACAGTAACAATATAAAGAGTGAAACTGTCACACATCATCAGTACCTTTGGCTAAATTAAGCATTTCTTGCCAAGCTGATGATGCGACTTGAGATCAGTTAAATGATAACGGTTCCATCCCATAGTATTACGGTAACGGACGTGAATGTATGGGCCAAATTATGTATGTTCTACTAATGAGAGACCACGGCTGACAGACCACGGCTGACAGACCATGGCTGACAGACCATGGCTGACAGACCACGGCTGACAGACAGGGACACACTAGCTTCCTTTTATTTTAATTTGTTCGTCTGAGTACCTACATAGTTTACACTAAACTCATAGCTCATCCTGTATGCGGTAGTGCAAAAAATACAAGATTACGGAGATCAGAAATTCTCATTATCACTCGGTAATCAAAGGTTAACCAGGTATGGTACCCAGGTCTTCTTCACTTGGTATTATATCGAGTTTTTCATTTATTTTTTTAGAGCAAAAGTTGGACGCATGATGAACTATGAACTACGTATATCATTTTAACAAGCCAACCATTCACTCATAATATTTTACATTGTTTTATTGACACCACAGTGATGTTTTCCATTTTACATATTACTAATGACTAGATGTAATATATATATATATATATATATATATATATATATATATATATATATATATATATATATATATATATATATATACTCTGCAATACTTTAATTTTTATGTCTATGCATTTTAACAACAGATATAAACAAAATGTCTCGATTTTTTTTTCTCCTGTTGGGTTCGTAATGCTCTCCTGGTGCTGAAGACAGTCACCTTCCTGCCAGAAAGATTAAATTCAATTTGATGTCTTTCGATCGCTGCACGATCCGAGAAAGGTGGTATTGCCGTCTTCTATATGCTCATCCTCCTCTACCTCACTGCCTGCAAAAGGAATATTGGAACGTGGTCATAAAATGCCAGTGCATTAGAATCTAAAAAAAATATGTGTACATGTGTATGTATGTGTGCGCACATCAATTTCTGTACCTATGTGAACCTTCGTATGAACACAGTATATGAGTGTATGTATTTGTGTGGCTGTATCCATGTGTATTTGAGTATTTATATATGTAATTTTTGTATGTATGTATATGTGTGCAGATATATACTTATGCATATGTGTGTGTATGTGTACACGTACACACATAAGCTGAATGGATACTATCCTGGTCATAAGAGACATCAACCACTGAATACTGAAGTCATTCAGGGAAGGTAGACGCATATATTTTGAAAGCTTTGATTCAACAGTAATCAAAATTCCACTTAATTTTACACATAAATTGGTCAGAATTGCACCTACCCACTTGAATTTCACTCTCCGCCATCACGGCATTGGGAAGCACCAAATTAATTTTTTTAACAAATGAAACTAAGGTGTTGAGGGTTTTGGAAATTAACCGGCCATTCCAGGACACTTATAACCGTCTAAATTTGAGCAATATATTTTTCCGGACTCCCGGAAGGCAGATCTCAATAAGGCGTAAAACTTAGTGCCCCTTAACAGCCTCAAGAACAACAACTACTTCAGTAAATAAAACATTTTGGGAAGAGTATTTCAGACTTCAGCGGCTGGCGTGGAGTGCAGACGTGCACAAGATTTCACCGTCGACCTTGGTGGTGTGTGGACGTCTTGCTCTAACCCTGTCCTAAGCGCTGGTGATGAATTTTCCTGGTTGATTCATTACCTTTGTAACTTGTGAGTTCAATACCTTCGTACCTAGTTCAGCTATCAAAACTTTGGGGGCCCAGTCCCTGGACCCATTACGTACCTCTATAATCTGTAAATACCTTTGTAACTTGTCATGATTGTGACCAGACCTACCTGGAGTTCATTACCTTTGTAAATTGTGAGTTCATTACCTTTGTAATTGTGAGTTCATTACCTCTGTAACTTGCTCAGCTATCAAAACTTTGGAGTCCAGTCCCTGGACCAATTATGTACCTCTGTAATCTTTTGACTACCGCCCATAAGATGGGTATGGGATGCATAATAAACATAGCACCTAAAGTCGGTACCTGACCAGCCGGGCTGTGGCTCGTACGTTGGATTGCGCGCAGCCAGCAGTAACAGCGTGGTTGATCAGGCTCTGATCTACCAGGAGGCCTGGTCACAGACCGGGCCGCGGGGGCGTTGACCCCCGGAACTCTCTCCAGGTAAACTCCAGGTATTAAACTATAACTTTCTTCTCGGGACAGTTGCCTTCACACACACCCCAATGAGCAATCGCTCGGGGCATTGTACATCTGCTTTCATTTCCGTTCTACTGATTTCTACGTTTTGGACAATGCTGCTAACTTTCTCAGGTGGTGTGCAAGTGTTTGACTCGGCTGGAGTCTGAGTTAGCGGCTCCGTTTGACATTGTTTTATTGTAACTTATTGTGATACACTTAAGTTACCTAGTTATTTTATTTTTTATGGATATAATCATGACTTATTTCTACTGTATATGATATCTAGATTGCTAATAATAAGATGGAAATAAGTCACTGTGACTTTTTTTGGGTGTTATCCTAGGTAAATTACGCATATATTACTATGTATGATGATTGTAATCACATAAAACTCGTGTAACTGTACTTATATGTAATTATACCTAAATAAGCTTACTTCCTTACTTATTTCCTCTAAAGTTCCCGAATGACCCCAGTGGAAATAAGTTACTATGTCTGACTTCTTTGGGTTGTCCTAGGTATGATAATTGTACTTATGTGTACCTGTACCTCAATAAACTTACTTAAGGATTTGGACAACTTATATTCCCCGGCCTCCCGGGAAGCAGGAGTCAGTAAGGTGGCAGCAGTGCTGGGCCCTTAAAAATTCCCCATAAGTAAGTAAGTAAGTAAGTAAATTTATTCAGGTATACACAATACAGTTACATAGAATTATCATACATAGCAGCATATGTGTAGAGAACCTAGGATAACCCAAAAAAGTCAGACAGAGTGACTTATTTCCATTGGGGTCCTTTTACCTTATTATTATAATATAAAGGTTATAATATTTTCTTATTATTCTATAATGAAGATAACATCTTATTATCATACTAAAAAGACTATCTACTACCCGAGGGTCATTAAGACTATCTACTACCCGAGGGTCATTACGACTATCTACAATACGAGGGTCATTACTAGGGATAAGGTAAAATTTACACGTATTTTAGCTAAAAAATAGAAAATCATTCCCCTCCCTTTCTGTTGCTTCATTCATCAGACACTTTTTGGCAGTCTTCTTGAACTGGTTCAAGCTATGACTGGCCTTGACATTTGTGGGTAGTCTGTTCCATTCCTTTATTGCTGTACAATAAAAGGTGTTTGAAGCCTGGCCACTGACTGTGGGTACTACAAAGTTGTGCTCTCTCCCCCTAGTACTATGATTGCTTTGGTTCCCAACCTTGACAAAATTGACAGCAAGATATTCTGGACACTGTTCGTGAGCAATTTTATAAACATGATTTAGCTTCAGTTGTTTTACTCTGTCTTCAACATTCAGCATATCCAACTGCTGTAATTCATCCTGGCCTACATGTTCTCTTGGTCCCAGCCCCAGGATGAATCTTACGATTTTGTTCTGGGTGATTTGCAGTCTATCTTTCAGTTTTTTTGTCAAGGCAGAGTACCAAGAAGAGCAAGCGTAATCCATATGGCATTGTATAAGGGCTAGACATAGGGTCCTGCGAGCCTCAGTAGGTAGACACTGTGCTTGTCTATACAGGAATTTCAGCCTGGCATTCGCTTTCTTTACTACACTGTTCCCTATCAATTCTCCTGACATGCATGGGTCAAAGGGGATTCCCAGATATTTAACTGATGAAACCAAAGTGATGGACTCCCCATTACACTGAACATTAAAATTATTTACCCTTCTCAGTTTATGTTTCGTTCCAAAGAGAATGGCTTCAGTTTTCCCTAGGTGTAATGATAGTTTGTTGTCTACTAACCATTTGCTGCAGGACTCCAGTTCCAGTGTTAAAACATTAGCAACATCTTGTGGGTCTTTACCTGTCACTAACAGAGCACTGTCATCTGCATACAGTAGGAGTTTGCACTTGACACTGATAGGCATATCATTGACATAACATAAGAATAGTAAGGGACCCAGAATACTACCTTGGGGAACTCCACATGTTATCGGCAGGGGTTCTGATTCCGTTTTGTTGATTTTGACTATTTGTCTCCTGTTGCTAAGGTAGGACTTAAACCAGTCTACAGAACCTATACCGATAGCTTGGAGTTTATTACATAATATATTGTGGTTGACAGTATCGAAGGCCTTTTGCAGGTCTAAGGTTACCATACCTATGAGGTTCCCTTTTGACATTTCAGTTCTCAGGTAATCCATCAGATTAATAAGGGAGGTATCGGTTGAGTATGATCTTCTAAAGCCCGATTGATAGCTATGGAGAATGCTGTTGTCATTAAGGTACTTAACTACTTGAGAATACACCGCCCTCTCCAGAATTTTAGATATTATACTGAGTATATTAACAGGTCTATAGTTGCTTACATCAGACCTATTATTTTTCTTGAAGATAGGAGTAACTCTGGCCTCCTTGAACCCCTCCGGTACGGTATTAGTGGTGATTGATAGATTTATTATGTGAGCAATAGGGATTGACAGTTCAAAAGCACCATCTTTTAGGAACTTAGACGGGATGTTATCAGGGCCTGTGCTCTTAGTTGGGTTTAACCTGCTTAGTTCTTTTTGAATGAAGTCATGAGATACACTTACTAGTTGACAACTGTTTGGGGTTACCCCTTTATTGGTATAGTATGTTTGAAACTTATCAGAGTCTGTGTTAAAGGTATTTGATGCAGCTGGTAGTTTACTTACTAGTGTTGATGCAACAGATGTGTAGTAGGAATTAAAGCAATTTGCCACCTTAGATGTTTCGTGGCATACCTCATTATCGATAGTGAGTACTATGTTAGACCTATCTACTGGCTTATGGCTATACCCCAACTGTTTTAGTTGTTGCCAGAGCTTTCTGGGGTTATGCTTATATTCTTCAATTTTTGAGCAATAGTGCTTTGCCTTTGCTCCTTTTATAAGCCTCTGTACTCTGTTCCTCACCCTTTGGAATTCATTTAGTGCTGCAATATCCTGTCTGTTTGCTTTAAATCTTTTTAGCAGCTGGTCTCTGAATTTCATATTATCTAATATCTCAGTAGTCATCCAGGGTTCAGTTCTTCGTTTAATCCTAACCTCTTTAACTGGTGCAATATTATTAAGAATGGTAGTGAACATTGTTTTGAATTTTTCCCAGGCATCGTTTACGTCCGTGCAACTTGTTATCTCTGTCCAGTCACAATTGTGTAGCCTATTTACCAGTGTTTCTTTACTGTAGTTTCTAGTTGACCTCATTTTTATTGTCCTGTGTAGGCCTATCCTATCCCTAGTGATTTTCCTGGTGCAGTAAATGATGAAATGATCACTAAGACCTGTGGTAATGACGCCTGACTGACTAATGTTCTCAGCGCGGTTGCAAAGTATGTGGTCAATTAGGGTGGCTGAGAACTGTGTGATCCGGGTTGGTTTATTAATTAGTTGGGTGTAGCTATTTAATCCTAGAATTTGCTTATACCTTTTGCATAGCCCGTTATTTTGTTGCTGAAAACAGATATTGAAGTCGCCCAGTATTATTGTTTCGCAATTGCTTTCAACTCCGGACAAGACTCTGGAAAAGTCTTCTAAGAACTGGTCCTGGGTAGGAGGGCGGTAACTAGTTCCTACTAAGATGGGTTTGGTCTTGGGAAGCAGCACTTCAAACCATAGAATCTCCAGTTCATTGTTATTTAAATCAGGTCTTGGGTTGTAAGCTAAGTCATTTCTAATGTAGGCACATACTCCACCGCCCTTTCTGTTCCTATCTAAGCGTTTTATATTGTAACCTTCTATTTTGACCTCGTCGTCAGTCACCGTATCATCCAACCAAGATTCAGAGATGGTTATAACTGCCGCCCTAATTTTGTTAGCTAGAATCCTAATCTCTGCCAATTTAGGAAGAAGTGATCTTGCATTGACATGAATAAAGTGAAGGCCTGTTTTCATAAAACAATCATAATCATCAATATATGGCAATGGGTCATTTGTATTAAAATTAGGTAAATCAATGTCATCACTGCTAAAGGGTAACTGTGCCAAAGTGCATTTGTTACACACAAAATGAATTCTGGCACCGTTGCTATAATTGTACATACATCCATCATGCACCCACCCCTTACACATTTTACATAAGGTGCCTTTTCTGTTTTTCATGCGTACTTTAGTACAGTGTATGCATCTGTTTGGTAGTGTTTGAGATAATAATGGCTGTATTGTCTCACATTGACCTATGTATGCATTACATATGGAGTTAAGGTTATCATCCCTAGCTACTAGACCGTCATTATTGCCGTCATTTATCTGTCTGTTTTGCCTCTGCACAATAGTTTGATATGTTTATTATGCACCCCAAACCCATCCTGTGGGCGGTAGTCAAAAGATTACAGAGGTATATAATGGGTCCAGGGACTGGGCCCCAAAGTTTTGATAGCTGAGCAAGTTACAAAGGTAATGAACTCCAGGTACAACAACATAACAACAACAACAACAACAATCATTAAAGCCAGCCTTCGTTGGGAGTGGACATCGCGTTGCTGTTGTTGTTGTTGTTGTTGTTGAGGTTTATAGGGCCACTGACAGCACACGTACCGAGCCCTGCCATCCAGAGACGTCTCGTTCTTGCCTGAGTATCTGTGACAAATTTTCCCCAATCTCTCTGGGACGCTTGTCCTCATCTATTTTCCTCACCGGGCACATTACAGGAGGGACACCTATTATCGGCTTACTCTCAGCCAGCTCCATTTTTCCGCTCTGCAGATAATTCTTTAACGGCTTTGGTCTACCTGGAGTCTACCTGGAGGGTATTCCGGGGATCAACGCCCCCGCGGCTTGGTCCACGACCAGTTTTCCTGGTGGATCAGGGCTTGATCAACCAGGCTGTTACTGCTAGCCGCACGTAGTCCAACGTACGAACCACAGCCCGGGTGATCCGGCACCGACTTTAGGTATCTGTCCAGCTCCCTCTTGAAGGCAGCCAGGGGCCTATTGGTAATTCCCCTTATGCTTGGTGGGAAGCTGTTGAACAGTCTTGGGCCCTGGACACTTATGGTGTTTTCTCTTAGTGTACCAATGGCGCCCCTACTTTTAAATGGGGGTATTTTGCACCGCCTGCCCAGTCTTTTACTTTCGTAGGGAGTGGTTTCTGTGTGCAGATTCGGGACCATTCCTTCTAGGATTTTCCAAGTGTAAATTATGATATATCTCTCTCTCCTGCGTTCCAGTGAATACAAGTCAAGTGCTTCCAAGCGTTCCTAGTAGTTGAGGTGCTTGATAGAACTTACACAGTAAAGGTTCTCTGTACACTCTCTAGATCTGCAATTTCACCTGCTTTGCATGGAGATGTTAATGTACAGCAGTATTCCAGTCGTTTACTAAATTAAGTGTTTCTGTGGGCGTCCCGCTCTACTGGTGCTTGGCAAGGGGGTCTACCTGATTTAATGGGAACTTCTAGTTCCTGTTTCTATTTACAAAGGAACTCTTGTTCCTCTTTCTTCCATGGCCTAGCTTTGGGCAACCTGCTTTACACAGCACTGGAAAATAAGGAATATCCATTAGGACTTTTTATTGGCCTAAGGAAAGCTTTTGACACAGTAGACTACGGCAGCCTACTCCACAAACTTGACCATTATGGTATAAGAGGCCACGCACTTACATATTTCAAATCCTACCTTACTAACAGGTATCAGTACGTCACCATTAAAGACACAACCTCATCAACATGGCCAATTGATACTGGAGTGTCACAGGGAAGTTTTCTTTTTCCCTGCTCTTCTTCTTATATAACAATGATCTTTCCCAACATATCACAACACCTGAAACCAATTCTACTTGCTGACGAAACGACTTATGTCATCTCCCACCCAAATCTTGCCACACTCAACACCATTGTTAACGAGGAGCTACTAAAAATATCTACTTGGATGACAGCCAATAAACTTACATTAAACACTGACAAAACCTTCTATATTATGTTTGGTAACAGAGCTGGTGATGCACAACTGAACATTAAGATCGACAACATTCTTATTGCTAAACATAATGAGGGCAAATTTCTGGGCCTACACCTCGACGGCAACCTGAAATTCAGCACCCATATCCAACACATAAAAAAAAGTATCCAAAACAGTTGGGATCCTCTCCATGATACATTACTACGTGCCACAATCAGTCCTTCTCACACTATACTATTCACTCATCTATCTCTACCTCACCTATGCTATTTGTGCTTGGGGATCAGCAACAAAGACACACCTAAAGCCAATAATAACCCAACAAAAAGCCGCAGTAAGAATTATCATGCAATCCAATACTAGGCAAACCCCCCCCTCTTCAAAGATCTAGACTTACTCACTATACAGAACAAACACACATACTACTGTGCAATCTACATTTACAGCACCATAAATTCCACTATTAGCCCTGAACTAAAACACTTTCTTGATAGTTGTGACAGGACCCACAGGCACAACACCAGACACAAAAATCTCTATGACATTCCCCGTGCCCGGCTGAACCTATACAAAAATTCAATGTACATCAAAGGGCCTAAAATCTGGAACTCTCTGCCTTAAAACTCTAGAACTGCAAACACAACCATCACTTTCAAAACTACCGTTAAAAACATCTTATCTCCCTGACACCCCACCGTCAGCTAACTACATGAAAACCACCTATTCGCTTACTTGTTTCATGCACACATAAAAAAAAAACTAGGCCTACTCTCGATATCTGTGGTTCCCCCAATTTACACTTACACTCGCCCAAATGACTGTAAACATAAGTAAGTAAGTAAGTAAGTAAGTTTATTCAGGTATACACAAATTCAGTTACATAGATTATCATACATAGAAGCGTATGTGTAAATAATCTAGGATAACTCAAAAAAGTCAGACAGAGTGATTTATTTCCATTGGGGTCCTTTATTTTCCATTGCCTGAGATACTCCATTATAGGAGCTAAATTAGAAACTGTGTATCATGCCAAGACAAAACCATTCTCATTGCTAAATTTACAAACTGTACTGCAGTTACCTAGCTTTAATATCAATATGCTCCATAACGTGCATCAATATAGAGTTAGAATTATTATTATTATTATCAGTCTGCTCGAAATGCCTAGTCATGCTAGGCATTGTAGATGAATGGTTCAGAGAACCGACATGTTGATAAATTAGATACATGTGCAACTGAGGAAAGTTAAGACACTTGTGAAACATCTGGTTATCTTTATTGTAGACGTTTTGCTATCCAGTGGCTTTATCAATACAGATTCTTTGGACATAATAAGAAAACAGAAGAACTATATACAAAAGATGAGGTAATCAGTCCCTCAGCCTTGGAGGTGGTGTTTATAGCACCGTGGTCGTAGAGATTCTGAAGCAGAGGCGAACGAACGAAAGTTCAGGTAAGATTCCAAATGGGATGAGCGGGGAAGACGGGACAGACGAAGAATAGTGCTGGAGAGGAGTGTTCTTAGTCGTAGAAATAGAGCCAGGGCTTAACCCAGCAGCGAAGGCGATCGTGGGACAGATATTGAGAAGAGAAATTCAGGCTCTTTTGTTGGGACTCCGGTGGGGTGAGCGGGGAGGAAGGGACATGCAACGTTTAGCGCTAGAGAGGAGTGTAGAACTGAGCCATGTCTTAACCCAGTAGCTAAGGCGAACGTGGGTCAGAGAATGGTACCTGTCAGAGAAGGTACCTGTCATAGAATCTAAGGTTATTTGTAAATAGGGTTAGGAGCAGGATCATGCAAGGAGTAGAAAAGGTTGTGTTGGTTTGTGGGTCTGCGGATGTCTTCGTCAAGGAGAGAGGTCCAGTAGTCATGTCGTGTCTCAAGTTTGTCTATCTGTCTGTCACTGAGCGTCTTCCAGTACAGATTCAGCGCAGGGATGTCTAATTGGGCATGGAGAGACTCGCTTGTGGCGAAGTCCTCCCATCTAACATCAAGCACCCAGCGCAGCGCCTTGTTCTGGACACGCTGCAGTTTAAGTAAGTTTGTTTTTGCTGCAAGAGAGAGGGCTAGAGGAGAGTAAGTTATCAGAGGACGTATTAGGGATTTGTATAGGTGTAGTTTGGTGCGTTGAGAGGTGTGTTTCAGCTTGTAGTGGCCAGCAAGGGCCTTACTAGCTATTGCATGCCTTGAGTGAATGTGTCCGTGTAAACGAAGAAGGTAGTCAAGATTAACGCCAAGGACAGTGACAGACTGTGTGATGGGGATGTAAGTGCGGGTGTCAGCTGTTCTGAGCTCGACAGGTAATGGAGGATCACGTTTCCTGTAGTTAAAATACGTAATGCTGGATTTAGCTGTATTCGTTTTGATCCTCCATTTTTGTTCCCAGATGGCTATCCTGTCGATCTCATTTTGTGTTTTGTGTGTGAGTGTATCTGTATTGGCATGAGTGATAAGTTGCGTAATGTCGTCTGTATAGGCCAGTGTGATGGAGTTGTGGTATACAGGTGTTGGAATGTCGTTAGTGTATAAAATGTAGAGCTGGAGATTTTGTCCAGGTAGTCGGGAATTGTACGCAGGATGGAATGCATATAAATGACCTCATGGGAGACAGGAGCCGTAGTGGGGAATCAAGTGTAGTCAAAGATAAGATAAAACCAATATTGCAAACTAGAAATACCACAGGAAATAGCAAACAAGAGGACTCCAGTAGCAATAGTGAGGATATATTACCAAAAACAACTGATGGGAGGATAGGAATAAGACAGGTAAACATGCACCAACAGGGAATACAGTCACAGAAACCCAAGCAAAACATGCACCAACAGGGAATACAGTCACAGAAACCCAAGGCAAACGGAAACCAAGCCTGTGCACATACTATGCACTTGGTATCTGCAGGCATGGGAAATCTGGAAAAACAGATGGGACGTGCAACTATGACCACCCTAGAAAATGCCATGCCCATATGACAACAGGAAAATGCAAACTCCCTTCCTGTAAGCTTTTTCACCCTGAAATGTGTCCCTCTTCAGTACAGGAAAGACTGTGCTATAACTTAAATTGCCAGGCATACCATCTAAAGGGGACAAAAAGATACAAAACATCCAGGCCATGGGAAAACCTGGGTAGCCACAGCCACTCAAGAGGGAGAGGTTTTTTAGTGCCAGGAAGAAAAAAAAACTGGCAGGAAATGGCAGAAATCGTACACCAAATCCAGTCATTCCTGGAGTGGAACCACAGTCGATGGCCTCCACTCCAAACCAACAGATACAGATACTAATGCCAGAAAAAAAAAACAGTACCGACAATACCACCAGTCCGATGACATTCTTCTTTGCAAATATACAGGGTCTAAAGCCAGCAACAAACAACAAAATACCTTTCATCCGTGGACTGCTTGCAGAGGCAAAGGCAATGTTCGTGGCTTTCACTGAGACCCACATAAAGGATCACTTGGACAACGAAATATGGATCCCAGGTTACAACCTATACAGATGCGACAGAGTGAACAGGCAAAAGTGTGTGTGGGGGGGGGGTTGGCCTGTACATTGCGGAGTCACTTGTGTGCACAGAACTGCTGAATGCCTCAAATGATGTAGTGGAAGTTTTAGCAGTAAAGGATGAGAACCAAAACCTAGTCATTGTGGTAGTCTACAAGCCTCCGGATGCAACATCCCAGCAATTCCAGGAACAGCTGTTAAAAATTGACCACTGTCTGGAAAATCTGCCAGCTCCTGCACCCAACATCTTGCTCCTGGGGGATTTCAACTTAAGGCACCTAAAATGGAGGAATATAGCAAATAATATTGTTGCAGTAATAACACCAGGAGGCAGCTCTGATGAAAACTCACACTCACACGAGCTTTTAAATCTCTGCACAAAATTCAATTTAAACCGGCAAATAATAGAGCCTACTAGACTGGAGAATACACTAGACCTCATCTTCACTAACAATGATGATCTGATACGAAATGTCACCATATCAAAAACAATATACTCAGATCACAACATAATTGAGGTTCAGACATGTATGCGCGGAGCCCCAGACCGATATAATGAGATTAGTCACGAGGGAGCATTCACCAAATTCAACTTCAATAACAAAAACATAAAGTGGGACCAAGTAAACCAAATCCTAACTGATATAAGCTGGGAAGATATACTAAGCAACACAGACCCCAACTTATGCCTAGAACCAGGGCCGGATTACCGCATAGGCAAACTAGGCATTTGCCTAGGGCCCCGCGCATTTGGGGGCCCCGTGGTCCAAGGGGTTCAGGGGCTCATCCAAGACTGCGCACATGGTGCAAGTGCAAAGGGGTCCCTACCTAAAAAGTTCAAGTGTTTGGAGAGTAAAATTAATCAAAACAAAAATAAATAATGAAATAAAATAAAATAAAAATAAATAAACCTAACCATAGATGGCAACACTCAACACGCCTTTGTTTACATCAGAACAGCTGTGTTTTCCCGCTAATGAGTGAGTATGGGAGATTCCTCTCCAATTTTCTGTAGTAATTACACGTTATCTAGACTTGTACTGTGACAAATTAACTGAAGTGTTGTTGATAGACATTGATGTGTATGGATAAATGTTTGTTTTCGCCTCTAAATGTTAAGGGAGGGACCTGATAGGGTTATTTGACCAGTAAAGACGCATGGACCAGTAAAGACGCATTTTTGGTAAAAATACTATAAAGAAAAACCTAAAAACGTAAACTGACTTCCGTTTGTATGATTTGATAGTGTTGCGCATGATGCAATGATAACAATAATGGTCAGTGATTTATAAAGGGAATAATAGTGCTGTAGTGGTTATGCTGAATATAATAGGTACATGATGTCACTACTTTAATAGCCTAATCTAGTAATACTATGCTGTCTTGAGTTTATTCTCTTTAAAATGCATGATTTAACAAGATAGTTATAATGGCTGTTGGTAAATGGTTTTGGTTGTCTTGATGTACTTTCCCTATTAAATTTAATCTAAATAGCCAGACTGTATTTAATTAGACCTTAAACAGGCTCACACAGACCCCCTCCCCCAAGTTGGAAGGAGTCGCTTCGCTTACCCGTAACTCAAAGGGGCCCCGCCAATCTGAATAGCCTAAGGCCCGGAGACTTCTTAATCTGGCCATGCCTAGAACAGATTAACTCGGTGGCGCTCGATGTATGCACAAGGCTTATTTCTCTAAGAAAAAGGAGGAGTAGATGTAAAATCGAAAGGGGCAGGCGCTCCCTTTACAGGCGACGGAAAAGAATAACAGAGGGGCTAAAAGAGGTCAATATATCTGAAAGGCGTAGGGAGACACTGGTCAGAGAAATAGCAAGCATCGAACTTAAGCTAAAGGAATCTTATAGGAGTCAGAAATCGCGGGAAGAACTAAAAGCCATAAATGAAATTGAAAGAAACCCAAAGTATTTCTTCTCCTATGCCAAATCAAAGTCGAGAACAACGTCCAGTGTTGGGCCCCTACTTAAACAAGATGGGTCCTACACAGATGACAGCAAGGAAATGAGTGAGCTACTCAAGTCCCAATATGACTCAGTTTGTAGCAAGCCGCTAACCAGACTGAGAGTCGAAGATCAAAATGATTTTTTTTATGAGAGAGCCACAGAATTTGGTTAACACAAGCCTATCTGATGTTATACTGACGCCAAATGACTTCAAACAAGCGATAAATGACATGCCCATGCACTCTGCCCCAGGGCCAGACTCATGGAACTCCGTGTTCATCAAGAACTGCAAGAAGCCCCTATCACGAGCTTTTACCATCCTATGGAGAGGGAGCATGGACACGGGGGTCGTCCCACAGTTACTAAAAAAAACAGACATAGCCCCACTCCACAAAGGGGGCAGAAAAGCAACAGCAAAGAACTACAGACCGATAGCACTAACATCCCATATCATAAAAATCTTTGAAAGGGTCCTAAGAAGCAAGATCACCACCCATCTAGAAACCCATCAATTACACAACCCAGGGCAACATGGGTTTAGAACAGGTCGCTCCTGTCTGTCTCAACTATTGGATCACTACGACAAGGTCCTAGATGCACTAGAAGACAAAAAGAATGCAGATGTAATATATACAGACTTTGCAAAAGCCTTCGACAAGTGTGACCATGGCGTAATAGCGCACAAAATGCGTGCTAAAGGAATAACGGGAAAAGTCGGTCGATGGATCTATAATTTCCTCACTAATAGAACACAGAGAGTAGTAGTCAACAGAGTAAAGTCCGAGGCAGCTACGGTGAAAAGCTCTGTTCCACAAGGCACAGTACTTGCTCCCATCTTGTTCCTCATCCTCATATCTGACATAGACAAGGATGTCAGCCACAGCACCGTGTCTTCCTTTGCAGATGACACCCGAATCTGCATGACAGTGTCTTCCATTGCAGACACTGCAAGGCTCCAGGCGGACATCAACCAAATCTTTCAGTGGGCTGCAGAAAACAATATGAAGTTTAACGATGAGAAATTTCAATTACTCAGATATGGTAAACACGAGGAAATTAAATCGTCATCAGAGTACAAAACAAATTCTGGCCACAAAATAGAGCGAAACACCAACCTCAAAGACCTGGGAGTGATCATGTCGGATGATCTCACCTTCAAGGACCATAACATTGTATCAATCGCATCTGCTAGAAAAATGACAGGATGGATAATGAGAACCTTCAAAACTAGGGAGGCCAAGCCCATGATGACACTCTTCAGGTCACTTGTTCTATCTAGGCTGGAATATTGCTGCACACTAACAGCACTTTCAAGGCAGGTGAAATTGCTGACCTAGAAAATGTACAGAGAACCTTCACGACGTGCATAACGGAGATAAAACACCTCAATTACTGGGAGAGCTTGAGGTTCCTGAACCTGTATTCCCTGGAACGCAGGCGGGAGAGATACATGATTATATACACCTGGAAAATCCTAGAGGGACTAGTACCGAACTTGCACACGAAAATCACTCACTACGAAAGCAAAAGACTTGGCAGACGATGCAACATCCCCCCAATGAAAAGCAGGGGTGTCACTAGCACGTTAAGAGACCATACAATAAGTGTCAGGGGCCCGAAACTGTTCAACTGCCTCCCAGCATACATAAGGGGGATTACCAACAGACCCCTGGCAGTCTTCAAGCTGGCACTGGACAAGCACCTAAAGTCGGTTCCTGACCAGCCGGGCTGTGGCTCATACGTTGGTTTGCGTGCAGCCAACAGTAACAGCCTGGTTGATCAGGCTCTGATCCACCAGGAGGCCTGGTCACAGACCGGGCCGCGGGGGCGTTGACCTCCGAAACTCTCTCCAGGTAAACTCCAGGTAGGGGAGAGGACAGATCCCTGGGGTACTCCGGCATTTAGTGTGAAGTAGTCAGAGTAACAGCCTTGGTATTTGATTCTCATGGTACGGCCGTCTAGGAAGTTGCAGAGGAGTTTACGAGTAGTGAGAGGCAGGTTGAAGTTAGTGCAGAGTTTGCGCTTGAGCCCTTCGTGCCAGACAGTGACTATGCCCTCGTCTGCTACACGTCCCTATTCACTGACGCCTATATAAGCGCCAGTCTCTTTGCCTCTGCTTCAATAACCAGACGTGTTGTTATTAAACAGCACGTGTGTGCGTGATCAACGTGTCAGACACTTAGGATATACAGCCCGTCAATCCCCTGCCGAAAACTGGAATGGCGTTGCTATTTCTTAAGTCATGTTGACGGCAGTGAAGGGACTTGAGCTAGAGTTCGTCACAGCCACGCTAGCTGGAGATTCGTCTGTAAAAACTTGCATTTGTGGTCACAGAGGTGCCTGTGCTAACCTTCCTGTGGTGTAGAAATATACCTAGTTGGATGAATATTGTGGCTAGCTGGTCTAGTGGCTAACGCGACGGGCTGGAGTTTTGAGACTCTATGACCGCGGGTTCAAACCCGGCCGGGGGTATGGTTTACGTTGCTATTCTTGTTAAAGGCACCATTAAACATGAGTTCTTATCCCTTCCATTTACATGTTCTCACAGCATGGCTGTGAAAATTTACACGATACACGGACCCATCATCCTCTACACGACATATACCAGACCCAACCAAAACATTAATATTCATGATTTAACCATTCTTTTTAATCATACACATCTCCCTGTATACCTACTTGCCGACCTCAATGCCAAACACACTGACTTCCATGACAACTCCACAAATTTGCATGGTAGGCAACTTCATACACTTGTAACACAGAAACAATTACTCAGATATGGTAAACATGAGGAAATTAAATCTTCATCAGAGTACAAAACAAATTCTGGCCACAAAATAGAGCGAAACACCAACGTCAAAGACCTGGGAGTGATCATGTCGGAGGATCTCACCTTCAAGGACCATAACATTGTATCAATCGCATCTGCTAGAAAAATGACAGGATGGATAATGAGAACCTTCAAAACTAGGGAGGCCAAGCCCATGATGACACTCTTCAGGTCACTTGTTCTATCTAGGCTGGAATATTGATGCACACTAACAGCACCTTTCAAGGCAGGTGAAATTGCCGACCTAGAAAATGTACAGAGAACTTTCACGGCGCGCATAACGGAGATAAAACACCTCAATTATTGGGAGCGCTTGAAGTTCCTAAACCTGTATTCCCTGGAACGCAGGAGGGAGAGATACATGATTATATACACCTGGAAAATCCTAGAGGGACTAGTACCGAACTTGCACACGAAAATCACTCACTACGAAAGCAAAAGACTTGGCAGACGATGCACCATCCCCCCAATGAAAAGCAGGGGTGTCACTAGCACGTTAAGAGACCATACAATAAGTGTCAGGGGCCCGAGACTGTTCAACTGCCTCCCAGCACACATAAGGGGGATTACCAACAGACCCCTGGCAGTCTTCAAGCTGGCACTGGACAAGCACCTAAAGTCAATTCCTGATCAGCCGGGCTGTGGCTCGTACGTTGGTTTGCGTGCAGCCAGCAGCAACAGCCTGGTTGATCAGGCTCTGATCCACCAGGAGGCCTGGTCACAGACCGGGCCGCGGGGGCGTTGACCTCCGGAACTCTCTCCAGGTAAACTCCAGGAAACATCTCATACACCTTGGACCTTACTTCCCAACAGTCTTTACATACAATGGCCAAGGCACCCATGATAAATTTTTTACAAACAGAGCTAGTAATCGCTTACATCACTATACAACACCAGGACCGCTCTCTGGATCTGACCACATTCCTATCATTTTCCATATTTCCTCAAATCCTATACTCATTCCAGTTCGTCCCTCTCCAGCTTACTCTCAGGCGGATTGGGATCTGTTCAAACAACGCCTAAACACTCTTGATCTCACACACAACTATGACAATAGGCCAGTATCAGACATAGACACACAAATTCAACGAATTCAACAATCAATTACCCAAGCCGCTGCAGAGGCTGTTCCCATGACACACCACAAAGTACGTTACTCTTTCCGCCCTTCAGAAAGAGCAAAAAGACTGCTCACCTGTTACAGACATCGTTTCCTAGCAAACCAAAACAGACTAAATATCATCCGATGGGACCTAACTATCTTACGTACTCATATCATTCATAGCCTAGATGATGACCATGTCCGACATTGGCAATCAATTATAAACACAACAGATGTCCAGCGTACAAGAGATCCCAAAGCATTCTGGTCATCCATTCGGAGACTTATAGGCATCCCTCCATCCACAAGCTTCAGACACATTAATCACAACAACAGACAGATCTCTGACCCTGCTGAAGCTGTACATATTTTCAAAGACATGTGGGAACACATCTTCCACCCACATCCACCAGACCAAGCTGTCATAGCACATACATTAGACATAGAGCGATGGGTATCTAATCATGACGACTTAACCAATCCTGATCCAATCATAAACCTAAACACACTATCCTCCACGCATCCTCTAAAGTCTAAACTCTCCTTTTTCTGTAGCTGATGTTCATACTCTACTAAGACCTTTGAACGACTTGTAAATATGCGACTCAGGACTCACCTAGAGACAAATAACTTGCTTACTGAAAGACAATTCGGTTTCCGACAACAATGTTCTACCCAAGACGTTTTGAATATAATCCTGGATTATGTACGTATCAATAAGGCCCAGAACTGTACCTCCACCCTTGTCGCCAAAGATGTAGAGAAAGCTTTTGACACTGTTTGGCATGAAGGATTAAAATATAAACTTTGCACTGGATGGCGAAACGTCCACAACAAAGACAGTCTTTACGGACCGAAACGCCGTCGTAAGCTTCTCTCTTTTATGTGCGGGTTAAGATAAGATAAGATTTCGTTCGGATTTTTAACCCCGGAGGGTCAGGTAGTGCGTCATCGAGGACTGTCTAACTTATTTCCATTGGGGTCCTTAATCTTCGACTCTACCTATTTGCTGCTAGGTTTCGAAATGTTTCCACCCGCCGGGAATCGAACCCGGGCCCTCCGTGTGTGAAGCGGGAGCTTTAGCCACCAGGCCACCAGGGTTATTTGTGTATCGTTCCAGTCACGGTATTGTGCCTTTTTTTTTTGTTATTTATATACTTAGCAGATACTTTCAGATATCCTTACAATGATGTAAATCTCTTTCAAACGTTGTACGACCCGGCACCTCCACCTCAATACAAATAAACTACCTGACTTATTTAGCCTAACTATTCCAACAACTTAAAAGTGCCATTGTCATAGAGCTGTGTCTTTGTGCGTTTTGAGCTGAAGTGCTTGCGACGTGCGTTTGCGTCGCCTTTTTACAGTAACCTGTGGTATAAACCTTGGTAATAAATACCGACAAGTTGGTTTAGAAAGACACGTAAGCAAACACTATAACATATTTATTAGAAAACGTTTCGGTCCTGGGACCTTGATCACTTCTAACATACAGAGGTAGAAAGACATTATATATATAGGCGGAGAGTGAGATGTGACGCACGTGACCTGAGGAATGTCATAAGAACATAAGAATGGAGGAACACTGTAGAAGGCCTACTGGCCCATGCGAGGCAGGTCCTTATCAAAACAACCTCTGCCTATGATGAGGACCAGTAGACGATGAAATCATGTTATAGTGTTTGCTTACGTGTCTTTCTAAACCAACAGTAACCTGTACCTGTGCCGTGTCCAGTCATTGCAAATTGATATGCTCACGAGAGTGATACTGCTGAATATTATGTTTTCATTGATTAGCAGTTTGGTATAGACCTGACACTTTTCCTCCTTCTTAAGATTTTTTCCTCTCCCAACTATCTTCTTCACCCTGTCCCCACTTGCCCCTCGCCCCTAGTGGGCTCTTACCTGTGAGCCCTCTGTTCTGTTCTCGGCTTCAGAATCTCTACAACCACGGTGCTATAAACACCACCTCCAAGGCTGAGGGACTGATTACCTCATCTTTTGTATATAGTTCTTCTGTTTTCTTATTATGTCCGAAGAATCTGTATTGATAAAGCCACTGGATGGCGAAACGTCTACAATAAAGATAACCAGATGTTGCACAAGTGTCTTAACTTTCGTCTTGTCGGTATTGTATACCTGTCTTGCACAACATGTGCAACTCTTGGGTATCTTTATTGAGGAAACGTTTCGCCACACAGTGGCTTCATCAGTCCATACAAAGGAGAATCGTGAAGAACAGGAGGAGAATGAGGTAATCAGTCCCTCAACCTTTAGTCGATGTGGTCAGTCCATCAATCTTGAATAGAATATCGCATATCAGCGGAGAAGTGGCTTATATACCATAGGCAGGAGAGGTGCAGCAGTCGTAGGTGGTGCCACATTTGTCCAATGTGGAAGTAGATCGTGCCCAAGGGTTAGGGAAGCGAAGAATTCCCAAGTATTAAGTTTACCTCATTCTCCTGTTCTTCACGCTTCTCCTTTGTATGGACTGATGAAACCACTGTGTGGCGAAACGTTTCCTCAATAAAGATACCCAAGAGTTGCACATGTGTCTAATTTATCAACATGCTAGGCATGATAGTGACCCTCTTTGAAATTAGTATTTTATATTATGTAAACCTCACATTGTAATCTTTACAGAGAAATAAACATTTGAATTTGAATTTGAACATCGGGAAGTCGGGTTCGATACGGCGTAAGCTGTCAGTGGCCCTGATAAACCCAACAAACAAAATATTTAGGCCTCGTACATAATTTGAAATTTTTTTGTAAGTAATGGTTTTATGTATTAAAATGCGTAGAATTTAACCTAGGATAACCTGTTATAAGCAGGCAATGTAACTTATTCCCAGTGATATTTTTTTTAAGAAAATGGGTTGGTAGGCGATGAGAAATACTAAAAAACTCCAAGTAGAAATTTTAAGATTTTATTTCCCTTAAGCCATTTTATTTACTTATAAAACTTTTTTCCTTTTTTTTTTTTAGCCCTCATCCACTCTCATCCTGGGACGCCATAAATCACCTTCTCTCCCCACACTGTAAATGTGCTGACGTTGAAGGTAACCAGTTATTGGTTCAGGTAATGTAGAAGTCTTGTGGCTTAGCGCTTCTTTTTTATTATAATAATAATAATAATGTGTGATGCTAATACGGGTTTAGCTCTTGCATTTCAACAACCGCAACAACAATAATAATAAAAAGAAAAGTAAACCAACATATACATCTTCTCTACTATCAAGGTAAGAGATAAGATTTTGTTCGGATTTTTAATCCCGGAGGGTCAGCCACCCAGGATAACCCAAGAAGGTCAAGTGGGTCATCGAGGACTGTCTGTCTTATTTCCACTGGGGGACCTTAAATCTTGTCCCCCACGATATTCCCCCCCCCCACCAGTTGACTAACACCCAGGTACCTACTTCCTTGCTAGGTGAATAGGGCAACAAGTGCAAGAAAACACGCTCAATGTTTCCGGCCTTGCCAGGGATCGAATCATGGACACACAATGTGTGAAGCGAGAGCATTGCCAACCAGGCCACGGGACACTTTTAGTAAAGTAGCAACTGCAGGTGGGCTGTTTCAATTTTTAAGGTTATAAATCATGAGTGATTTCTACTGGACGTCAATAGACTTTTTTTTGGGGTTATCTTAGGTAATTTACACATACGTTGGTTTGCGTGCAGCCAGCAGCAACAGCCTGGTTGATCAGGGGCTGATCCACCAGGAGGCCTGGTCACAGACCGGGCCGCGGGGGCGTTGACCCCTGAAACTCTCTCCAGGTAAACTCCAGGTATGTTACTATTTATGTATACCTGTACCTAAATAAACTTTCCCCCCCCCAAAAAAAAAAATCAAAAGTTATTTGAGTCAGTTTTTTTAGTGTAACGAGAGTTGTGTGTAAATACATAAGTGATTTTATATTTTATAGTGTTCTAAATATATAAGCAACTGTGTTATTGTAATACATGTATATGTATATTATATATATATATATATATATATATATATATATATATATATATATATATATATATATATATATATATATATATATATATATATATATATATATATATATATATATATATAAAATGTGTGTGTGTGTGTGTATTTTTTTTTTTCAACAAGTCAGCCATCTCCCACTGAG